>NC_091065.1:109515601-109818955 GCF_000393655.2 Nicotiana sylvestris
GTGGAAGTTGATCTGAAGTTAACCTTCTTTGAAACCATTTTTATGTTCTTGAACTTTGGTGATTGAAAAGTTGAGATGAGAGGTAGAGATTGTCCTACTGGGCATGCTAGAATTTGTAGACAATAAATTCGCGTCGAGAAAATAAAATCAAGACCGAAAATATTGCAACAATCATAGTATTTGATTTTAAATAATATGAGTGTACAATCTCTATGAATCCTCTAATTCTACCTTTCCAACATAAATTCAAGGGCATTTGAGCTTGATCTTGAATTTGAATTTGTTGCCACAAACGATGATCTTGAATTCAACTAGCACGAACTTTGATTTGAACTCGTACTCATTGAATCTTGATTTGTTCTTCGTTCTTGAGCTTGAACTTAATTTCTTGGATATGAACTTGATTGCTTGAGGCTTGAAACTTGTGGAGGAATTTGTAGTGTTTGATCCACGAGCTCTTTTTTGATCCTTGTTATAAATTCTGGTGTCTTTTCTGAGTTATGAAGAACCCTATTTATAGTTGTGAGAGAGAAGAGTTGTGATGAGAACAAACTCTTTCCGACCAATTAGATTGAAGAGTGATAAGGCCGTATTTGATTGGCCAGAACATGTCAATTGTACACGTGGCACAATTTCATTGGCCATTTAATTTGACTTGGCATGCCTTGTCATTTTGACACATGGCATGATCCTATTGTTTTTTCCTTTTGACTTGGCGTGCCACATCATTTGACATGTGACACCAAACTGGGCATCCAGGAAGATGGCATCTTGGGGTTTAATAAAGGGATTTTTACCTATCTATACCATATCTGAAACCTTATTACTAAAAATGTGCATATTTTCATTATTACCCGCCATGTTTATATTTTTCCTACAAAATTTATACCATTTATTAAATACCCAATATTAAGAGCTGATTCCTTCCAAATTAGGCGCCTACAAATCTGGGATAAATATTTGAATAGCTTATTCCTTCCAAATTAGGCGCCTAAAAATTTGGGACTAAATATCTTTTCATATTCACATCATATTTGTTTCCTTATGTGATATAGGAAGGTAAAAATTCCTAAAATAAAAAAAACTTTAAAGGTAATCCAGTCACTAAAGTGTTAATTCGGTCATTATTCTTCAGTTACGGATGAATAAAATAATATATTGTAAAGGACCAAAACGGAAACTTCATAATGGCCATATAAATGCATTAACGTATATAACACATAATTGTAGTGACGTGTTATCCTTAATAATTGTATAAAATAGTTCTTTTCAGTACAAATCCTTATCTATAAAATTTTTACAAATAAACTACAAATCAGTTTAAGTATTGTATAAAGTTGTATTATTTTTAAAGGTATCTATAAAATTACTACATTTATACTACAATTAAACTATAATTTATGTTGAAAAAAAATATTGACTACAAAATTTTCTTTGTATTTTTTGTGAAGAAGAAGGAAGAGAAGATGAAGTCTGATTTTATGTTAATATCTACAAAATTCCTACATTTATCTACAAATAAACTATAAATTAGTTTAAGTATGTATAAAGCAGTATTGTTTTTAAGGGTATCTATAAAATTACTACATTTATACTATAATTAAACTACGATCTATGTTGACTACAAAATTTCTATTCATCTACAAAATTCCTACAAATCAGTTTTAGTATTGTATAAAGCTGTATTGTTTTTAAGGATATCTACAAAATTACTACATTTATACTACAATTAAACTACAATCTATGTTGAAAAAAAATATTGACTACAAAATTTCTTTAAAAAAAACTACAAAATTTCTTTCAAGAAAACAAGAAATGTAGCTGTGGCCAATTCCAACTTGAAGAACTTTCATGTGTAAATTGTTTCCAGATTGTAGTTATAATGTAGGTTAAATGTAGTTAATTTGTAGTTTTTGTAAAATTTTGCAGACAATTTGCAGATTAATTGTGGATGTCACATTTCTACAATTGGCTCTTCATCTACAAAATTTCTACAAAAAACTACAAATAAAAGCTGCCAAAAAAGCAATTCATATCATTCCAATCAAGAAATATGAGAAGAAGTTTAGAAGTGATTTAGTATCACGTCTTTTTCCATTAATTGGATCGACACTAACATATCGCCCATGCTGTTTTATGACAAATAAACCAACCTTTCTCTGTATTTTTTGAGAAGAAGAAAGAATGTAGAAGGGAAAGAAATGGGAGGGGGGAAACGACGCTCGTCAGATCTTACGAATAAATTGTTTCTGTTTTTATATGAACGAACAAAATCAGAAGGGAAAGTTAGAAATCTTCAGATCTCTCTCTATGGATGAACTCAAAGTGAAAACCAGAAGGAGAAAAATCAAAAACCACCCTAGCTCCCAAGATAACAGTCGTTCCCACCTGAAAACAAAAATCAAACGAACCCTTTCTTCTTCGAAAAACAGAGGCGTTTCAGTCAGATTTGAATTCCGTTAAATCCGTTTGAGGTCGTCGAGTCCAGGAGAGGGAGAAACGTGGGAGGTATGGGGGTGGGAGGAGAGAGAGGCGGGTAAACGAAAATGGGAGAATATACGCTCCTAAATTAACACCTAATATAAATAAAGCATTAATTATGCCCATAATTTGAATTATGGTATAGAAATGGTAATTTGGTATAAAAGTTGTATATAAAACAATATTGCTAGTAGGAGCAAATCTACAACTATGGACGAAGGTTCATTTGAACTCATAACTTTTAGCCTAGACATAAAGTTATTTGCGTAAAACCCATTAAAATTGCTAAAAATAAGGTGATTAATTTTGTGATTAGAACCTGACTCCTAAAACGATAAAATTTAAATTTTAAATTTGTCTCTAATTCTATCTTTATCTCGTAGGGATAAAGTCTGCATATATATTTACACACTATTATTTCTAGACCTCACTAGTAAAATTATAGTGAAATTTTGTTGTTGTTGCTGTTGTTTATCCGTCTCTAATTACTATTAAGATTGTATGTCAAATTATTCACAATGTCAGTCATTATTGGTCTCCACCGGAAAAAAAAGCTTCGCATGCTGAACATTTGACCGTTCCTTTTCCTGCCTTGTTTAACTTTTCAAGCCTCTCCTAATCCATCTTAATTTGACTTGGTCCAAACAATTTGTTACTTTCATGTATTTATGAGCGAAACTCCTCTTCCTCGTTAACTGACCTTGGAATTACACAGGTTCAACGGTCCAACATATCACTAGTCATTGTACTACGGTCAAACATCTCTATAACAGTCTCGTTTGTTCAAGATATTTTTAAATGTTATAGCGAATTGTTGTTATAGAGAACATATATTATTACAAAATATGACATTTTATTCCGAAAAAACTTGGCTTTTATAGTGAGGTTGTCACGACCCAAAAATCCCTCCGAAGGATTCGTGATGACACCTAGTCTCTAAACTAGGTAAGCCTAAAATTAACTGAAATAACATTGATATTTACTAACTTTAAATTAAATTTCTCTTAACAAATTAGAATTTCCAAAACCGGTGGTACAAGTCATAAGCCTTTCTAAGAGTAGTTATACAAAATAAATACATCATTGTTCCGAAACAAAAGGAACATATGGAAATAAGTACAATTGAAGGTGACTCCGAGACTTGCGAGCGCTACAACAAGTTTACCTTGAGTCTTCACTGCAACGACCCACACAGCTACAATCGATCGAATACCTGGATTTGTACTAAAAAATGTACAAAAGTGTAGTATGAGCATACCACAGCGGTGCCCAGTAAGTATCAAGACTAACCTCGGTGGAGTAGTGATGAGGAACAGTCCAGACACCTACTGGTCAAATAAATTGAATATGATATGATAATAAACTATCAACATAAAGATAACAAAGTAATATCAACAACATGGAGAGAACAAACTACAATCAGTAGAAACAATAAAGGAAAACACGAATGGAAACGAAAGATAACCAAGTAAATTAACACCAACCTAGCTGGAATACAAACAAGTAAAAATGTACTCAAATAAGGAAGGCGATGTCTGCTCAATAAATCATATCATTTTTGATGCACAATTCCAGTCATCTCAAACTCGATGTTTCATATCATAACCTCAATTATCAAACTTTTAGCACACCCGACACCTTGTGCCCACGTATTTCTATCTCACTTTGCACAACAACATTCTCATATTACTCAGTACATAGGGTCCATAACCAATACAATTAAGATATTCAAGGAGTCTCATTTACATAACATAAAGTAGAGTACAACTTCCAAATCAATTAGGAATTCAGCAAGAAAAGATGAAGTTATTTTTAGAAATCATTTGAATAAGAAAGTACCATTTTCAATTAAAATACAACATCGAATGAATTATTACCTTTAACATGGGATTTAATAAATTACAACTTAGTAGAAATTCCCTTTTAAGTAAGATACAACCTCAGACGGTTTAAGGGAATTTAATTGAGAAACTAATTGAATTAAAAATGTAAAAATTATTGAAATTTGAAGTATTGAAATATATATAGATAAATACGGCGAGGTATTGAAAACACTATGGGTTCCAACACAAGGGATCACATCAGTAAAGGAATTTAAATAGATAAAACACTTGAATTGATAACAACAAATAAATATAGCAAACAAAAAGTGCACGGCATCACCCTTCGTGCTTTAACCCTTTATCTTCACCATGCAATCAATCATAGAAATGTGCACAACATTACCCTTCGTGCTTTATTACTCTTCCTCACCATATGAGAAATATAAATGTGCACGGAATTATCCTTCGTGCTTTATCTCTCTTCCTCACCATATGCATCAATATAAATATAAATGTGCACGCATCACCCTTCGTGCTTTATCACTTTTCCTCACCATATGAATAATATAAATGTGCACGACATCACCCTTCATGCTTTATCTCTCTTCCTCACCATATGCATCAATATAAATGTAAATGTGCATGACATCACCCTTCGTGTTTTATCACTCTTCCTCACCATATGAATAATATAAATGTGCACGGCATCACCCTTCGTGCTTTATCTCTCTTCCTTACCATATGCATCAGTATAAATGTAAATGTGCACGGCATCACCCTTCGTACTTTATCACTCTTCCTCACCATATGCCTCAATATAATGTAAATGTGCACGGCATCACCCTTCGTGGTTTATCACTCTTTCCTCACCCAAATAGTAAAAACAATAACATCCCGGCAATGGAATCAACAATTGAAACAAATACATCCCGGCAAGGGAATCAACAACAGAAACAAATAAACCCCAACATGGGAATCAGCTATAACCAATCTCGTTCCAACAGTTACCTTCACAAAATAAATCCTAACTTGAGTCAATACTCAACAATGGTCAAATACCAAGAAAATACCATAAGTCATGTCCAACATGAATAATCATCAATTTAAGCATAAATAGTAGATAATAAGGATCACAACAGTCACAATGTAAGACCCACGGAAAAACCAAGAAGCGCAATAACCTTAACAAAACAACAAGACATAATAAGCACGTGATAACTACACCGACAACCACAATAATTTGAACACATAGCATATATACACGGGGTCATAGAGGAATTCACAATTAAGAGATAACGAAACAATAAGGAGAACAATCACTTCAATTAAGGCAAATAAGGGGCAAGTAACAAGTAAGAGTTAGAGGAAAGCTAACAACATCATATGGAGCATATAGAGGTAAGTTAAGCAACTAGGAAACTCAATCATAACGGAATACTTCCCACATAATGAAAATAAGGACCTAAGGACCCTAAAGGAAAATTTTTCCACAAATAAGTCCGAGCACACACTCGTCACCTCACGTGCACGGACTACAAATAGCATAAAAGACTCAACTCTTAAGGGGAAGTTCCCCACACAAGGTTAGGCAAAATACTTACCTCAATCCGGCCAATTCAATACTCAATTTAACTTTTCCTTTATTAATTCATCAACGCTTGGCTCAATCTAGCCAAAAAAGACTTGAATACATCAAACAATGCAAGAGAAAATAATTCCAATGAACAAAATTATGATTCTTATACAATTTGCAAAAAGTCAACAAAGGTCAACTCCCCGGGCCTATGCCTTGGAACCCGATAAAATTTATAAAAACTGAATACTCATTCCGCTACAAGTTTACCCATATAAAAATTATCTAATTCCGATACCATTCGATCATTCAAATCATCATTTTACATTCTTGAAAGATTTCACAATTTTTCCCAAATTTTCCTTTAGATTCTCATGAATTTGATGTTAAATCTAAGATATAATCACAAAATATAGTTGAAAATTGATTCGAGACACTTATCCAATGATTTGGAGAAGTTTAGGTCTTTGGAAAATTGTTTATGGAGGTTTAAGGTTTGAGAAAATTGAAAAATGGGTGAAAATCCCATCAAAAATCTCACTTAATAGGCCTTAGATGTCGCACTTGCGACCCAGGGTTCGCAATTGCGAACCCTCGCAAATTGCGAACAAGGCAGGGCTGGCAGAAGTCGCATTTGCGATAAAAAGTTCGCATTTTTGCGAAGTGGGCATCACAATTGCGATGAAAAAGTTCGCATTTGCGACCACACCAGAAACCATCAATTTTTTCCGACACGAAAATGAGCATAACTTCCTCATACGATGTCCAAATTCGATGATTCTTTTTCCTATGACTCCGTAATTTCGATACGGATCTAATGGTTTGATAAAAAATGAATTTGGATCTCATTTGCTCAATGTGGTATCATTTTTGCTTGAAGAAACGACGATGAAGCATCCAAAAACAAGTGCAACATAGCCTAAACTCACCCAAGCCCTCGGGGTTCCAAACCAAACATGCACGCAAATCTAAAAATATCATACGGACTTGTTCGTGTAATCAAATCATCAAAATAACATCAAAAATTATGAATTTAACCTCAAAACTTATGATTTTCTAACTTTTCAACCGAATGTCCAAATCACGTCAAATCAATTCTCATTCTCACCAAATCTCACAGATAGGACTTAAATATCATAACAAACTTGAATCGGGCTCCGAAACCAAAATATGGGCCCGATACTAACGAGTTCAAACATTAATTCATTTCTTTATTTCCTTTAAAAACCAGCACAACAATTTTCTTCAAAAATTGTTTTCTAATGTTAGGCACTTCAAAATTCAATTCCGGGCGTACGTCCAAGTCCCATATTTTAACGCGGACCTCCCGGGATTGTCGGAACACAGATCCAGATCTGTTTACCAAAAATATTGACCAAAGTGAACTAAAAACCAAATTATAACTCTAGAAATTATTATATTTTTCATATTTTCACATAAAAGCTTTCCGGTTTCACACCCGGACTACGCAGGCAAGTCGATACATATAATATGAAGATACTCGTGACCTCAAACTACAGAGCAATTACTCAAAACGACCAGTCGGGTCGTTACATCTTCCTCCACTTAACCATACGTTCGTCCTCGAACGTGCCCGGAGTCGTTCCAAAGCCATCGAACCACTGCATGAGCTCCTCATACATACACCCGGGGGTGTTTCCCCCATCACCCAATCCCATGAAGGACTGACAATGCAACTTAACTGAAGGTCTCACCTCCTCCCCATTCCATAACCTTAGGACATAACCCTAACCTAGACATTTTTGATTCATCATAGAACCCGAATGTCACATCATCACACTGTATAAACCTAAACAAGCTGAATCGATCCAAAATTTCAACCTAGAATGCAATCACATGTTGTTCCACGCAGCCCAAATACTCGAAGCAATAACCTCTAACCAACATAGCTGCTCAAATAACATCCTGGATGCCGGTAATATACTTTGCATTGAATACAACCTTGTTCCGGACTTCCACGACACTGCCCATGATAAAGAAATATGCGGACACTCATGGCCGCACATGAAGTCAACAAGTCAAAAAATTCTCTCGCCCACCAAGGGCCATTACTCAAATCTTAGCAAAAACACCCTCATGCTTCCAAACACTCCTCACCCCCATTACCCTAGTACCAATCTCAAGTCTAAGAACCTCATCTCACCCAATACAAGCAGCCCAACTAACAACTCATCACGGAACCACATAAATTCTCGTACCACACAGCTCGTACACCAAACCAACAATGACTCAATTATGCAGCACAAATAAAGGAAAGCAAAGTATAAGAATTATCTAACAAGTACAACATATGTAACAACAAAAGTATAATTTTTCATCAAATCGTCCCATAGAGGGAAAACACAATACCAAAAAACACAAGGAAATGGTATCCCACATAACATCCGTTGTGGCGTGCAGCCCGCTCCCAAGTACTCATCAAGTCAAAATGCTTGGGTTCACTGAACATATGAATACTGATATCAAGTACAATCACACATAACATCTGCTATGGCATGCAACCCGCTCCCAAATTCTCATCGAGCCAAAATGCTCAGGTTCACTGATCACATGAATATTGATATCAAGCACAGTAGAGTGCACAAGTAAAACTGTGGGAACAATGAATAGAAGTAATAAAATAGAAGAGAAACAAGAACATAAAAGGTGCTATGAAAAAATCAATATCACGAGGGCTATCTCGCCTGCATCGCCATAAGGCCTAAATGAAATCACAACATTCGTGGGGGGTAATCATACAACCTCACCGCCTAGAACATCACAAAAGAGTAGCACATAACATAGGCTAAGGGCACAAATAATATCCATTCTGCCTGATAGCATAACCAAAATGGCAATCTCATAGGAGCACACAAACTTGACCTGATACAAAACACATATTCTCATTGAGCTTTCAAATAGTCCCAACCAAATCCTGATCCTTCCCAATTAGATAAGTATTCTTCAAAAATATCCACAACAACTTATCGATAATACATGCTATTAATTATTCCATTCTTAACATTTCTTCAAGATCCACAAATAGGAAATAGTCCATTCATAAGGGCATCTAGCCCCAAACCTCAGGAATACCGAAATTGTCATACCCAACTCAACTACGTAAATCAAATGGCAGATATATCACTCACATTCTATTATTCTGCTGAAGCACCCATATAGGATTTCTAGCCACGTAACAAACATGAACCCCGAAAGCCTCAAAACCCAGTAATCACCATGCTACTAGCCACGCACCCGCAAACCAAAACTCAAGGTCCCTTCCAAAAATGCACACCTTTCACATATGATAGCCAACAAGGTCAACACTCTATTAATTTCTGATACCTATTCAGGAGAAAGTCACAATGTACCACATATTCCTTATGTCCATAGTAGGCAGCCAACTCAAGCCTTTGTCGAACCATCGAGACCCTTCCGAGATTCGCCCGCACGCAACTAAGCCATCAGGACTGCACCTCCCCAACTCGACTGAGTCACACAAACCGTCCAATACAAGAGTGTTGCCACAAATGCCAATAGAGATTTCCTATTCAAAGGACCAATTACTTCATTGCTATGCTAACCCAATACCACAGAGTTGTCCCATTTCTTCGGATAGTAGATATGCAATAATCCCAGTCAAAGTCCCAACATTGTCCCATGCAAGATCTCAGACCTTAGTCATATACAAATTCCGAGAACCTACCAATACCATATATACATATACCTCAGGCCAAAACTGACGTAAGTCTGACTATGCAATCCGAATACCGCTGATGGACTCCTCCACTTGGCGCAAAGCCATAAAAAATAATGTCTGATGATATGCAGAACTAACCTTCACAGCTCGTACAACACAAATCACAAGGTACTCCAATACCACCAATTATCCTCAATCAACACCCTCCACGCTTCCATTGTGCCTCCATATAAACAACTAAATAGTCTTTCAATACCTCTGTATCTCCAGTATGGATGACACGTTGAGAAAATGTCTGAGCATCCCCGACTCCCTCGTAGCTTGTCTGTAGCATCACGAACCACTAGCGCATAGCGGACACCGAGAGCGCAATATTACACACGAGTGGATGTAAAGAAATATAAGTTATATCCTTCGAGTTGAATCAATATCGTACGATAAGGAATGAAAGAATATGAGATTATCCTAATAGTTCTATAGCCTCTTGAAGATAAGTACAGACGTCTCTGTACCGATCCGCAAGACTCTACTAAACCTGCTTATGACTCGTAGCACCTATGAACCTAGAGCTCTGATACCAACTTGTCACAACCCAAAAGTCCCTCTGAAGGAGTTGTGATGGCACCTAGTCTCTAAACTAAGTAAGCCTAACATTAACTAAAATAACATTGATATTTACTAACTTTAAATTAAATTACTCTGAACAAACGACAATTCCCAAAATCGGTGGTACAAGTCATAAGCCTTTCTAAGAGTAGTTATACAAAATAAATACATCATTGTTCCGAAATAAAAGGAACATATAGAAATAAGTACAATTTAAGGTAACTTCGAGACCTGCGAACGCTACAACAGGTTTACCATGAGTCTCCACCGCAACGACCCGCACAACTACAATCTATCGAATACCTGGATCTGTACACAAAAATGTACAGAAGTGTAGTATGGGCACACTACAGCGGTGCCCAGTAGGTATCAAGACTAACCTCGGTAGAGTAGTGACGGGAAACAGTCCAGATACCTACTGGTCAAATAAATTGAACAGGATATGATAATAAACTATTAACATAAAGATAACAAAGTAATATCAATAATAGGGAGAGAACAAACTACAATCAGTAGAAACAATAAAGGGGACCACGGATGGAAACGAAAGATAACCAAGTAAATTAACATCAACCTAGCTGGAACACAGACAAGTAAAAATGTACACAAATAAGGAAGACGATGTCTGCTCAATAAATCATATCATTTCTGATGCACAATTCCAACCATCTCAAACTTGATGTCTCATATCATAACCTCAATTACCAAACTTTTAGCACACCCGGCACCTTGTGCCCACGTATTTCTATCTTACTTTGCACAACAATGTTCTCATATTACTCAGTACATAGGGTCCATAACCAAAACAATTAGGATGTTCAAGGAGTCTCATTTACATAATATAAAGTAGAGAACAATTTCCAAACTAATTAGGAACTCAGCAAGAAAAGATGAAGTTATTTTTAGAAATCATTTGAATAAGAAAGTACCATTTTCAATTAAAATACAACATCGAATGAATTATTACCTTTAACATGGGATTTAATAAATTACAACTTAGTAGAAATTCCTTTTTAAGTAAAATACAACCTCAGACAGTTTAAGGAAATTTAATTGAGAAACTAATGAATTAAAAATGTAACAATTATTGAAATTTGAAGTATTGAAATATATATAGATAAATACGGCGAGGTATTGAAAACACTATGGTTCCAACACAAGGGATCACAGTAGCAAAGGAATCTAAACACTTAAAACACTTGAATTGATAACAACAAATAAACACAGCAAACAGAAAGTGCACGACATCACCCTTCGTGCTTTAACCCTCAATCCTCACCATGCAATCAATCATAGAAATGTTCACACCATCACCCTTCATGATTTATCACTCTTCCTCACCATATGAATAATATAAATATACACGACATCCCCCTTCTTGCTTTATCTCTCTTCCTCACCATATGCATCAATATAAATGTAAATGTGCACGGCATCACCCTTCGTGCTTTATCACTCTTCCTCACCATATGAATAATATAAATGTGCACGGCATCACCCTTCATGCTTTATCTCTCTTCCTCATCATATGCATCAATATAAATGTAAATGTGCACGACATCCCCCTTTGTGCTTTATCACTCTTCCTCACCATATGCCTCAATATAATGTAAATGTGCACGACATCACCCTTCGTGATTTGTCACTCTTTCCTCACCCAAACACTAAAAACAATAATATCCCGGCAAGGGAATCAACCATAGAAAAAATACATCCCGGCAAGGGAATCAACAATAGAAACAAATACACCCCAGCAAGGGAATCATCTATAACCAATCTCATTCCAACAGTTACCTTCACAAAATAAATCCCAACTTGAGTCAATACTCAACAATGGTCAAATACCAAGAAAATACCATAAGTCATGTCCAACATGAATAATCATCAATTTAAGCATAAATTGTACATAATAAGGATCACAACAGTCATAATGTAAGACCCACGGAAAAACCAAGAAGCGCAATAACATTAACAAAACAACAAGACATAATAAGCACGTGATAACTACACCGACAACCACAATAATTTGGACACATAGCATATATACACGGGGTCATAGATGAATTCACAATTAAGAGATAACGTGTGATGACCTAAAAGGTCATCGCTTATGTTGTATGTGAATTCAGTGTTCCGAGGCCTAAAAACCTCCTTTTTACCTCACCTTGATTTACGTACGTGGTTCGAACCTATATCCGGAAAGCCTTCTATGTGAAAATATGAGAAATAGAAATTTCTAGAGTTAAAATTTGATTATGGTTGACTTTGTTCAACATTTTGAGCAAACGGACTCGGATCTGTGTTCCGATGATCGCGAGAGGTCCGCAGTAAAATATGGGACTTGGGTGTATGCCCGGAAATAAATTCCGAGGTCCCAAGCCTTAGAAATTAATTTTTGAAAGAAATTATTTTACTGAATTATCTAAGAAATGAAGAAAAGAATTAATGTTTGAAACCATTGTTATCGGGCCCGTATTTTGGTTCCAGAGCCTGGTACAAGCTTGTTATAGCATTTGAAAGATAATTGTGAAATTTGGTGAAAAACAGAGTTTATTTGACATGAGTTGGACTTCCGGTTGAAGAGTTATGAACTTTGAGAGTTCTTGATGAAAATATTGAGTTTTGAGGTTTAATTCATGATTTCACATGTTATTTTGATGATATGATCGCACGATTAGGTCCATATGATGTCTTTGAGTTAGTATGCACACTTGGTTTGGAGTTCCGAGGGCTCGGGTGAGTTTCTGGCAGGTTCCGGGATGTCTTAGGCTTAAAACATGGATGTTGCAAGTTCAGAGAAGTGCAAATCTCTGAATCCGCCAGTGATGACCGCATTGGTTTTGGTGCTGTCCGCGGTGGGGGCTGTGCGGCCGCACTCAATTTTGTACGGTCCGCACAGGTTCACTGGTCCAATTTCGGAAGCCTATATCTTTTGATCTACAAGAAATTTTGAGATGATTCAAAAATGAAAATTGTAGCGCTTTGTGTCTAGTTTCCAGAAAGGTAAAGAAATCACAATTTGGACATTTATAGATAAAGTTATAGCAAAAATACTAAAGCATGTCACTGTAGTCCACATGGAGAGCTATGAGGCCGCACTCAATTTTGTGCAGTTCGCACAGGGGGTCTGAGAGGGGTATATTAAAACGGGATTTTCAGTTATTTTTCATTTTAAAAAACCCCAAAAATAAAAGAGGCAATTTTTCAAAGACAACTCTTCTTCCAAATCGATTGTGAGTGGTTTCTAACTAGTTTTCTTCAATTTTTAACATCTTTTCACATGATTTCAACTCAAAATCAATGATTTTCATGGGAAAATTTGGGTGTTTTGGGTAGAACCTAGGTTTCTCAAAAATTGGGGATTTGTACCTCGGTTTGAGGTCTGATTTCAAAATAAATTATATATTTGAGTTCGTGGGGGAATGGGTAATCGGGTTTTGGTTCGAACCTCGGGTTTTGACCATGTGGGCCCAGGATGATTTTTGACTTTTTGGGTAAAACTTTAGAAAACTCATTTTCATGCATTAGAACTGATTCATTTAGCATTTATTGATGTAATTAAGTAACTTGTGGCTAGATACGAGCAAATTGATGGTGGAATCAAGAGGTAAAGCGATAATAGAGACTTGAATTGTGCTTGTGGCTTTGAGGTAAGTATTTGGTCTAACCTTAGCTTGAGGGATTAGGAGTTGTGTCTTATTTGCTACATGTTAATTGTGGAGTACGACGTATAGGCATGGTAATGAGTATCTATACGTCGGTGTCAAGCATGTCCGTAAGTCTTGTATTGTAATTGTTATGACTCCGTTGTAAATTATTGCACTTCACATGTTATTGAAATATTATTGGTCCCTTGCCGAGATGTTATTAAAATATTATTGTTCCCTTGTCGGGATGCTATTGAAATATTATTGTTCCCTTGCCGGGAGGTTGTTATATTACTCTTGTTCCATTGTCGGGATGTGGTTATATTGCTCTTGTTCCCTTGCCGAGATTCTTTGTGATTGTTGTTGATTTGTAAATGGGAGCGGGTGGCACGCCTGCCACGAGATAAATGAAATGGGAGCGGGTGGCACGCCTACCACGAGATAAATGAAATGGGAGCGGGTGGCACGCCTGCCATAAGATAAATGAAATGGGAGGGGGTGGCACGCCTGCCACGAGATAAATGAATGGGAGCAGGTGGCACACCTGCCACGAGCTATATGAAATGGGAGCAGGTGGCACGCCTGCTACGAGATGAATGAAATGGGAGCGGATGGCACGCCTACCACGAGATATATGAAATGGGAGCGGGTTGCACGCCTGCAACAAGATGTGAAATGAAAGTGAATTTTGCCTTTGTTTCCCTTATCCTTTTTAGTAGTTGGATTTTGGTTCCTTTATAATTCTCTTGATATTCTGTTTTTACCTGTTATTCCCCGAAGCATGCTTTCCCCCTCCCATCTTTAATTATTTATTCCTGCTTCACTTTCCGCTGTATATTATATAATTGCACAGGTTTATTTGGTAGTCTGGTCCTAGCCTCGCCACTACTTCGCCGAGGTTAGGCTAGACACTTATTAGCACATGGGGTCGGTTGTGCTGATACTACACTCCCAGAGCAGCTCTTGGACTGTAGTTTGGAGGCTACATTTAGTCCACACGGAGATCCAAGGTAGACCTGTAGGCGTCCACAGGCCCCGACGTCTCCTGTATCCTTTATTTCTTGTTTCATCTCTTTGCTTCAGAAACAATGTGTCTTTTATTTTCGTACCTTGTATTTAGCAGTCTTAGATCGTCTGTGGTACTATGACACCAGTTCTGGGTGATTAAGGCTTAAACTGTTGTAATAGATACATATTCAGATATTTTTGTTGTTTTCTTCTGCTTATTCTAAATTTCCGTTGTTTATCCGCTATTGTTTTATATAATGGTAAAGAGAATAAAATTGGTAAAAAGGTAAATTAATTCAAAGGAATGGCTTGCCTAGCTCACATTAGTAGGTGTCATCACGACTACTGAGGGTGGGCAATCCGGGTCGTGATATAACGAAACAATAAGGAGAACAATCACTTCAATTAAGGCAAAAAAAGGCAAGTAACAAGTAAGAGTTAGGGGAAAGCTAACAACATCGTATGGAGCATATAGAGGTAAGTTAAGCAATTAGGAAACTCAATCATAACGGAATACTTCCCACATAATGAACATAAAGACCTAAGAACCTGTCACGACACCAAATACCCCGGTCATGATGGCGCCTATCACAGTACTAGGCAAGCCAACCCAACAAGTAACCATAGTGATTTCTTTTTATAAAAACATTTTCTAAAACTAATTAAGTCTCGAATTCTCATATGAAATATATATAAATCAACTGAAATGTGCGGAAAACAGTACAAAATATACCAATACAACCCAACAATCCGGTGTCACAAGTCAAGAGCCTCTAAATACAACCCAAACTGACTGAATAATACATCATAGGTCTGAAATAATAGAAAACTAAGATAGGAAGGAGGAAAGCAGGGTTGCGAACGCCATGAAGCATGCAGTCTTCGGTAAATCTTTGAGAGTGCTGGGAACCCTCACTCTACTACCCGGGCACCTGGATCTGCACACAAAGTGCAGGGAGTAACGTGAGTATGCCAACTCAGTAAGTAACTAAAGAAAATAAGGTATGAGTGCAGTGACGAGCAGTTAAAAATCATATAAGAGTGTTCCACAGAATATCAAGTCAAACTCAACAGTTAAATAGCCAGTTACTTCGTAAAAACTTCAGTTTCAATTGAAATACTTTGAAATCATTTATTCAACATCTTTCAATAGAGGCTTAGTATAAAAGAAGAGTGAAAACATCAAAATGCCAAAAACAGGCCCCTCGGGCAAGGTATCACTCACAGTATATCCTCTCAGTCCCTCGTCAACAGTACTTACATTCAGCACTCCGGCTCAATAATATCTCATAGTAGTAATAATCATAATAACCGCTGCGGCGTGCAACCCGATCCATATTTTATAGTCGACTACGCTCACTGGGGTGTACAGACTCCGGAGGGGATCCTACAGCCCAAACATCATATCGTTGCGGCGCGCAGCCCGATCCAATATATATATCGTTGTGGCGTGCAGCCCGGTCCATATAAGTATCTTTGCGGCGTGCAGCCCGATCCCTAATATATATAATATTGTTGCGACGTGCCATTAGGTCCTCAACCTCTCTCAGTCATAACCTCACAGCCACTCGGGCATATCAGTGAAAATCAGGGAACTTAGCCCACACAGTTTTCATATATTAAGAAGTAGAGTGATAAAAAATTTAAACAATAAACAGGTAAAACATGATTGAGGATATGCTTTCAAAATAAATAGAGTGAGAAAAATAGTAAAAATACCCCTAAGGGTCTAAACAGGTCGGCACAAGGCCCCAAAACATGGCATACAACCCAAAATATAGTATCAATATCTAAAATACGGGATCTCATAAGATTTCAAATCAAATACGCAGCTTAATAGCCGCTACGGGATGGACCAAGTCACAATCCCTATCGGTACATGCCACACGCTCGTCACCTAGCATGTGCGTCACCTCATTTATCAAAAAATTACAAAATACCGGGGTTTCATACCCTCAGGTCCAGATGTACAATGGTTACTTACCTCAAACAGGATGAAATACTACTCCGCAATGCCCTTGCCTCTCGACTCGGACTCAACTCGCGTCAAATCTACCCAAAATCAGAATCATAACATTAGAATATGCTAAGGGAACGAAGTCCATGCGAAAATAATCAAATTATACCAAAAATCCCGAAATTGGTCCAACCCGATTCCGGGGCCTATGTCTCAAAATTCGATAAAAGTCACATTAATGGAATCTTTTTCCTCCAACGAGTTCATACATACCAAGAATGCCAAAATCCGACCATAAATGACCCCTCAAATCCCTCGATTAAGGTCTCCAATTTTCAAGCCCTAACTCCCCAATTTTTGGCTTCAAATCCCCCAAATATCATGTTTAATTAGGTAGAAATCACAATAGGATTGAGTATTAAGTCCATAAATCTTAAATCAAAATAGGATCTAGTATTAAGTCCATAAATCTTACCTCCAAGAAGTTCTTTGGAATTCCCTCTTCAATCTCCCTCAAAAAGCTTCAAAATCGCTCAACAATGGTGAAATTTAGACCCAAAATCACGGAAGGGGTCTTTTAAACATTCTGCCCAGTTTTTAAAATTCCTTCTTCGCGAACGCGGTCAACGCCTCGCGTTCGCGAAGCACAAACTTCCGTTGACCACTTATTCCTCCATCGCGAATGCGACATCCTATACGCGAACGCGATGCCTCAGCTCCTCAACCTATCGCGAATGCGACTACCAGCTCGCGAACGCGAAGCACAATTTTCCAGGACCCCAGCTGCTCACTCTCCGCGAACGCGGGAAACCCATCACGAAGGCGATGAACACTGACCTCAGCCCTTCGCAAACGCGGGACCTCCTTCGCGAACATGAAAGCCAACCCTCCTGCCTCACATCCTAACCCTTCACGAATGCGAGAGCCCACTCGCAAACGCGAAGAACAAATGTCTGCAATACCATCAACAATTTTCTGCAATTTTTCCAACTTGAAATTGATCCGCTCAACCACCTGAAACTCACCCGAGGCCCTTGGGACCTCAACCAAACATGCCAACATATGCCATAACATCATTCAAACTTTTTTCAATCTTCAGAACACTCAAAACAACATTAAAACACCAAGTTAACATCGGATTCAAGCCTAAGAATTCCAAAAACTTCCAAATTCCGCTTTCGATCAAAAGGTCTAACTAACCTCGTCCGAATGACCTGAAATTTTGCACACACATCACAAATGACACAAAGGACCTACTACAACTTCTGGAATTCCATTTCAACCCCTATATACAAATCTCACCTATCAATCAAACGCCAAAATTTCAATTTCGCCAATTCAAGCCTAAATCTACTCCGGACCTCCAAAACATATTCCGATCACGCTCCTAAGTCCCAAATCACCTCCCCGAAGATATCCGAATCATTGAAATTCACATCCAAGCCCTTTTTCACATAAGTCAACATCTGGTTGACTTTTTCAACCTAAGCTTACTCAAAAGAGACTAAGTGTCTCATTCCTTTCCAAAACCTCTCCGAACCCAAACCAACTAACCCAATAACACATAATACAGCTGAACAAGACAATAAGAAGCAGAAATGGGGGAAACGGAGTGGTAACTCATGAAACGACCGACCGGGTCGTTATATCCTCCCCTTCTTAAACAAACGTTCATCCTCGAACGAGTCAAGAAACATACCTAAAGCCTCAAATAGATGAGGATATCTGCTCCGCATCTCCGGCTCGGTCTCCTAGGTAGCCTCCTCCAAGGGCCGACCTGTCCACTGCACTTTCACTGAAGCTATATCCTTTGACCTCAACATTCGAACCTAACACTCCAAAATAGATACTAGCTCCACATCATAAGTCAAATCATCATCTAACTGAACCGTGTTGAAATCCAAAACATGAGACGGATCACCAATATACTTTCGGAGCATAGAAACATGAAATATCGGATGCACACTCGATAAACTGGGTGGCAAAGCAAGCTCATAAGCCACCTCCCCAATCCTCTAAAGCACCTCAAAAGGCCTAATGAACCGAGGACTCAATTTACCCTTCTTCATAAATCTCATAACATCTTTCATGGGTGAAACCTTCAATAGAACCTTCTCACCCACCATGTAGGACACATCCCGAACCTCCTGTCAGCATAACTCTTTTGTCTCGATAGCGCTATACGAAGCCTCTCCTGAATCACCTTCACCTTGTCTAAAGCATCATGCACCAAGTCTGTACCCAAAAGCCTAGCCTCACTCGGATCAAACCAATCGACCGGAGATCTACACTGTCTCCCATACAAAGCCTCATATGGAGCCATTTGAATACTCGACTGATAACTGTTGTTATAAGCAAACTCTGCGAGCACTAGAAACTGATCCCATGACCCTCTAAAATCAATGACACAAGTGCGCAACATGTCCTCCAATATCTGAATAGTACGCTCGGACTGCCCGTCCGTCTGAGGGTGAAAAACTGTGCTCAACTCAATCTGAATACCGAACTTTCACTGCACAGACCTCCAAAACTGTGAAGTAAACTGAGTACCTCTATCTGAAATGATAGAAACCAGGACACCATGCAAACGAACAATCTCCCGAATATATATCTCTGCCAACCGCTCTGAAGAATAGGTAATACACACAGGAATGAAGTGCGCGGACTTGGTCAGCCGATCCACAATCACCCAAATAGCATCAAATTTCTTCAAAGTCCGAGGGAGCCCAACTACAAAGTCCATGGTGATCCGCTCCCACTTCTACTCTGGAATATCCATCTACTGAAGCAAACCACCCGGTCTCTGATGCTCATATTTCACCAGCTGACAATTGAGACACCGAGCTACAAATCCTATAATGTCCTTCTTTATTCTCCTCCACCAATAATGTTGTATTAGATCCTAACACATCTTCGCGACATCCGGATGGATGGAATACCGCGAACTGTGGGCCTCCTCCAGAATTAACTCTCGAAGCCCATTCACATTGGGCACACATATCCAACCTTACATCCTCAATACTCTGTCATCACCAATAGTCACATCTATGGCATCATCGTGCCGAACTCTTTCCTTTAGGACAAGCAAATGAGGATCATCATATTGGCGCTCTCTAATGCGATCAAATAAGAAAGACCGAGAAACCATACAAGCCAATACCCGACTAGGCTCCGAAATATCTAAACTCACGAATCGATTGGCCAAGGCCTGAACATCAACTACAAGAGGTCTCTCCCCAACAAGAATGTATGTCAAGCTCTCTATACTCACCCCCTTCCTACTCAAGGCATCGGACATCACATTGGCCTTCCCCGAATGGTACAAGATAGTAATATCATAATCCTTTAGCAGCTCCAACCATTTCCGCTACCTCAAGTTGATATCCTTCTATTTGAACAAGTGTGGGAGGCTATGATGATCAATAAACACCTCACAAGACACACCATACAAATAATGCCTCCAGATCTTCAATGCGTGAACAATGGCATCCAACGTTAGATCAAGAACGGGGTAGTTCTTCTCATGGGGCTTCAACTGACGAGAAGTATAAGCAATAACTCTACCCTCCTACATTAACACACACCCAATACTAACTCTCGAAGTATCACAATACACTGTATATGAACCTGAAGTTGATGGCAAAACTAATACTGCAACTATGGTCAAGGCAGTCTTGAGCTTCTGAAAGCTCTCCTCACACTCATCCGACCCCATGAAAGGAGCATCCTTTTGAGTCAACTTGGTCAAGGGTGATGCTATAGATGAAAATCCCTGAACAAACTGACGGTAATAACCCGCCAAACCAACAAAGCTGTGAATCTCGGTGGTTGAAGACGGTCTGGGCCAACTCTGAGCTGCCTCTATATTCTTTGGATCAACCTGAATACCCTCACTGGACACCACGTTCCCCAAGAATGTCACTTGTAAGCACGTGATTTTTGCTTCACGGACAATCGCTCCAAAAGAAAACAAAAATAGTGACCAGTGACCTCGATGTACAAATTTTCATTTTTTATGACATGTACTGCTGGTCATTTGTGGTTTGGCCCATGTGGCATTTGATCTTACCGATCAAAATACAAAGTATGTCTGTCATGGTAATCAAACCGTAATTCGGTCGTTAAAAGAAAATTCAAAAATATATGTGCATCGTCCGTTGTAGGTTGTGATTTAACTTGCTTAAACATTTTAATTTGGCGTGATAATGGTGTTGAAGTGTTACATTGTTGTTTGTTTTAATTTCATTTGTTTTATTATTTATTTGTTATTTTTCATTTTTTGTTTAAAAATAGAAAACAAAAGAAAAGAGTGAATGAAAATCAGTTTGGGCCCAAGAAATAAAACAAAAATAGGCCCAAACCAGCACAAGTCCAGTCCAGACTAGGCCTGCCCTGACCACCTCCCAAAACGATGCCGCATCATGCGTCTGATCTGAGCCGTTCAAACACACCCATCCAACGGTCCACCTCAGCACCCGTAACCCGACCTGTTTAGCCGGTCCAACCCAACCCATCACTTAAACCCAAACGACCCCGTTTTAATGCTAAACGACCTCATCTCACCCCTCACCATCAGATCCCAGCCGTTGAGATCAGATGATCTAATGGCCTGGATCCAATTCTCTACGCCGTATATAAGCCTTCCCTCACACCCCACGCCCCCTATCCGAACCCCACCTTTCCCCATCTTCTTCACCAAGCCCTGAAACCCCCGAAACCCTAGCAGCCGCCCTAGTTTCCCCTTCACCAGAACCCGGCGGCATGAACGCCGATGACCACCTCCTGAACACCCTAGGACCCCCTCACTCTCCTGAACATGGATCTATTACCCCCTAGCCTCGAATCCCCTTCCTTCATCTCGAATCTTCATTTGAAGATTCGAGTCGAACCCGGACCTATACCAAACCTCACCATCTTCATACCAGACACTCCCCTGACCCCCCTCGTGACCAAACCAGGCTTGGTTTGGTCCGAATCTACCCACAACTCTTAGAATCTCAAATCTAAGAATCCAAAACCTAGAACAGGAATAGCCTTGGAAACCGGCCAGTCTTATCAGAGTTTGAGGTCTAATAGACCTTAATCAAGGTGTTCTCGTGTGAGAACACCCTGATTAAAGTTTGTTCGGCCTCAAGGGTTCAAAGTTGAGTCAGATTTGGGTCGATTTGGTTTGGACATTTTTCGGTAAGTTTTTCATGTTTTTTTTTGTTTTATTCAACTGCTAATTAAGTTGTCAGCATGTTTCGTTGTGTTTGTTTGTTATTTTTGTTATTTTTCATGCGGATTTCTTCCATCTCTGTCAAAGACCTTTTATTTGGTCAGTTGATTTTCTGTGTGTTCTGAATGTATTCTGTGGTATACATGATCGTCAATTAGATTAGTCGTCAAATAAGTTAATTCATATAGGTTCCCAGTGATCGAACAAAGTTGTCTGAAGTCATTCGGGACTCTGTACGTGTTGTTTATATGAACGATTGATTGTTATGTGTTACGATTAATATAGTCGAGTCGATGTATGTCGTCAATTAGTTTCAGTCATTAATGGTAACAACTTGATTCGTGTTGTTTATTTCTGCTGTGATCGTATTTGAATCCCATTAGGAACTGAATTGTATTGCCTATTGGTTTTGTTCAATTTGAATTAAAGAACATCTAGGGGGTAGGTTATAATGGCAGTTCAGACTTTGAGCTTAAATGGATGCCATGTTCACTTAGTTCAGATGGTGGGCAGCATACGTATGGTCAGTTTGTTTTGGATTAAAATAGTCTGACAGCACATGCTGTCAGATTATATTCCTGCTGCCCATACTTTGGTTAAATAAACAAGAGATTAGGACACTTTAACAACAAAAAGAGAGAGGGGCTGTCAGGGATTTCATGGGAGTTTTGTTATTTAAAATGAGTGAGTGGAAAAACAACAGGGAGGGGGAATTTTGAGTGGTCAAACAGACTGTAAAGTGTTAAGGTTAGGCTATAAAAGAGGCAGACTTTCCATTAGAAGGGGGATTTTTTTGGAGCCTAAAAGAGGAGGTTCTTCTGAAAAAAACTGAAAGAAAGAAACATAAATTCAGAGGATATTGTGACCAAACATTGTCTGTAAACTACATAAGAATTCACATTTGGTCAAGCTGTCTTGGCCAAGTTCTGTTGCTTGCCCTGATTGAGCTGCTTGTGATTGTTGAACTGCTGGTGTTGCTGCATTGAATACTCTGTTATTTCTGTTGGTTCGTTACTCTGGTTCTGGGATTGTTTGTTTGTTGCTCGACTGCTCTTGAGCTTCATCATTGTTGGTTGGTTGTCGTTGCTGTGTTGTTGCTGTGTGTCTGCTGTTGCTGTGTTTGTTGCATACTACTCAGCTGATCATTCCTTTCTTCCCTTGCTTTCCTTACCAGGTACACAATTACACTACCAATGTAACTCGAAAGTTTGAGCAATGAGTATAAAAGAGAAGATCTGCAGATGTTTATATATACATAGACTATTATGTTAGGCCTCATGTAATGTATAATAGTTTACGTTCTTGTTTTGGACACTGGAGATAGTCCTCATGCCTAATAAATGTCAATATATGGTAGTTGGATGTTAGACTGTGTATATAGGTTGGTGATAAAAGTATGCTCAATGCAGTAGGTTGTATCTTAGATTTAATTTAATGGTGTAGTATAATTCTGTAATGTATGCCAAGCATGAAAATCGTACACTAACTAGTTAAGTTCTTTCCCTTCTGAAAAACTGCTTCATATAACTGGTAAACCATGTTTTAAGACAAAGAACACAGAGCTTGCAATCTCAACCTCACGAAGGTCGAGCCCAGGTCGAAACAGACCAAGCAGGCCTGCATCGAACAAACAATGGCCCAGGTCTGGTCCATCACGCATGGGCTGGATTTGGGCCCTTAAATTTTGCTCGGCTGACTGTGTACGTGGCCGTGCTACTGATTTTGCGCAAGCACTCGGAATTCTGTTATAGATAACTTGCAAGCATGTAATTAACTAGGGCTATCTATTGTTTTCAATTAGTAGAGACAAACGCGACAAGAAATGTAGTTGCTATAGGATATCCTTTTAAAATAAGGACGAGATGAGCCTCGACAAAAGTAAAGAAAAATGCACAAATTGCGGGGCCCTCGTTAAATGTATATATATATTGAAGCATTCAGTCCTTAAGGTGGGTCGTTTAGCAAATCTCATGACCTCCCGGAATAATAACGCGATAGCCTCTTTAAGCGCGTATTTAATAATTTTACCTTCTTAAATTCGGGTGCGCTTTATGTGACCCAAATCCAAATCTCGACGGATTCGAAATGTGTTTCTAATCACGGGTACATTGATTGTGATGTGGTTCGAGATGCGTGTCCATGACGTCGCAAATTCCTTTTAAAAAACAAGAATGAGACGAGCCTCGACAAACAAAATGTACAAAAGTTGCGGGGCCCTCTAATGTATGTATATATCAAAGTATTTAGAATTCGGGATGTGCCGTTTAACGAATTTTTACGACCTTCCTCAAAATAACAAGACGCTAGTTGCTTTAGGCGCGCCTCTAATAATTTATTTTCCTTAATTCGGGTGCACATTTATGTGACCCAAATCCAAATCTCAACCGAGTCGAGATATATCGATAGCCACGGGTGCATTGATGTAACGTGGTTCGAGATATGTTTTCACGACGTTGCAATTCTTGTAAAATAATAATAACGACAAAAGCGGTTAAAAGTTAAAATTTGCACATATGTTCAATTTGTATAAAATCAGATAATCAAGTCGAATATAACAGTTGAGCGACCGTGCTAGAACCACGGAACTCGGGAATGCCTAACACCTTCTCCCGGGTTAACAGAATTCCTTATCCGGATTTCTGGTACGCAGACTATAATATAGAGTCATTCTTTTCCTCGATTCGGGATTAAAATTGGTGACTTGGGACACCCTAAATCTCTCAAGTGGCGACTCTGAAATAATTAAACCAATCCCTTTTCGATTGTCCTTTAATTGGAAAAAACTCCCTTGCGCCCTCACGGGTACGTAAAAAGGAGGTGTGACAGCTCTGGCGACTCTGCTGGGGATTTACGCTCAGAACCACTGGTTCAGGGTTAAGAATTCGAGCTTAGAATAATTGTTATTATTTGGCTTTGTTTATTATCTGATTTTATTACATGTTTTGAGCCTAATGTGCTAAATGCTGCTTTTATCGCTTTGATATTATTTGAAATGTACATATAAACTGTGCTGAAACCCTTCTCTTCTTACCTCCGGGGAGAAGCTCGCTGGTCGAGACTCCCTATTCTGTTAGTGTCATACCCTGAAATAAGAAAGAGGTCGGACAAGTTACAAAGCCGGACGATCTCGCGGGTCCCCGGTACGTAGCCCCCTCCTCGATTCGAGTTGTCCGCTCGGGTACACAGTCTAGAACAAATATCCAGGTTGTGAACCTAGTATAACGAAACTTCATGCCAGATCCCTAGTAGGAACACTTATTTGCATCATGTTGCATTTGACTTAGGGGACTCAACACAGGGGTTGGGTCCGTCTAGGACTAGCAACCTGAAATGAAAAGACCATCCTGCTGCATCGTATTTGTTTTGCGCATCTATTTGCTTCAGTTCCGCATGCTGACCGATTTCTAAAAATAAAAAGGAAAAATAGCAGCGTAGGGAGATAATTACTTCTTTTGGAAAAACCAATGTCCGAGTAGTGTCGAAACCTCGCCGGAATTTCTTCTAAAAATATATATATATAAAATTTTTCTTTTTATCACTTTCAAAATCAAAAAAAAGAGAAGGTATTTATTTAAAAGTAAAAAAAAAAACAGAAAATTCATAATTCAAAAAATGTTGTTTCTTTTGTAGTACCCCTTTTATAAATTCAGACTAATACTCCAAATATTTCCTAAAAAATAAATATTTTCTTTAGTTTTTATCTCTTTTCAAAAGAAAAAAAAATAAAAATAAAAATAATAATAAAAAATATATATTCTCGTTTTCTAGGTTTATTTGATTTTCTCTATTCACGATATCCCGAACTACGCCGGTTTGATTTTCACCGGATGTGAGATACGTAGGCAACCCTCGTCAGGTTCAACCCCATTTTTGCTAAAATAGCCAAAATCAATAAATAAAAAAAGAAAAAAAAAAGAAAAGATGTGTCAAATTTTAAAAAAGTCATAAATAAGTCAGGTGATGCTGTTTTGTCATAAATAGCCGAATGTTCCCGAAAAGGGACGCCGGAAGGCTGACTTTGCATAAACAGCCACCTTTGGGTCTTGTTTAGCATTTTTGTCCAGTTGACCCACACAGCCTTAAAATCTTCGTCCCCGAAGTGTTTAAAGGCCGTGTTCAAAACTTGATCCCCTTTGTAAAATATTTTTGAGTCAAGTCATTTTGTTAAAATCACCTTAATAAATGTGCAGGATGAGCACGATGCAAAATGAACATTTTTCAATAATGACCAAAATCCCTGTCAAGTTACGGCTATGGTGGAATGATCTAGGTGTTGAAGGACAAAATGAGGTCAAGAAATATCTGAAAGGTCTCGTGGGTTTGTTGGAAATCCAGCCTCGGGGAGATATCATAAGAGCTTTGGTTACCTACTGGGACCCGGCGCACAATGTTTTCCATTTCTCTGATTTTGAACTCACCCCGACTTTGGAAGAAATGGCCGGGTACATCGGGAATGCTGAACTTCCGTTGAGGCAAAAATACTTGGTCGCCCCAAGAGTTGTCACGGTACATCGGTTCCTAGATTCATTGAAGATACCCAGAACGGTCCACAACCCGGATCTGGCAGCCGGATTTTGTACTCCATGCTTCATATATGATAGGTACGGTCATGAGGGGGGATTCAATAATCCAATCAACAAACTGTGCAGCAAAGGTGTTCGTCAGAAGTGGGACAAACACAGACGGGTAGCTTTCATGATGATGTTCCTGGGCCTTCTGGTATTTCCAAGGAAAGACGGAAACATTGATTTGAAGATATCCGGGGTCGTCAGCACTTTACTCACGCAAAATGACAGTACTCTCGCACCTATGGTGGTATCTGACATCTTTCGAGCTCTTACAGCTTGTAAAGCTGGGGGAAATTTCTTCGAAGGTTGTAACTTGCTCCTACAAATATGGATGACCGAGCACCTCTGCCATCATTCCGAGATTTTGAGCCATGGTTCCCCAGAAAAGACTTGCATAGAAGAATTTTACACGAGAACCAAAGAGATCAGTTTGCCCAAAGGAGTCCTGGCATGGACCTCGTTCTTTCAAGCTCTTACTGCCAGCCAAATACAATGGACGCTAGGATGGTTGCCTGTTGATGAGATCCTATATATGTCGGCAGCTAAAACTCATTTCTTACTGATGGGGCTTAAGAGCATTCAACCTTACGCACCCTGCCGAGTTTTGAGACAGTTCGGAAGATGCCAGACAGTACCTCATGAGGAGGATCTTAGCACTCAAGCAGTTGAGATAAGTCCTAACGGACAATTCCCAGAAGCGAAGATTCACCAAATCTGGAGTGAGTGTCAATATTTGAAATCAGATACTTGCGTGTGGGATCGAGCCAAAGGAGAGACGGCGCCAGGTTACCTTGCATGGTATAGAAGGGAATTTGAGCATGAAAGGCCGGCTAAGAGACCCCACATCCGGAATTTCACCGAATCATCGCAAAAGCAGTGGGATTGGTTAGCGAAGGAAAGAGGCTATTGCGCCGAAATCAGCAGGTGGAAGCGACAAATGGAAAGCTTGAAATATGAGCACAATGTGCAAGTTGCTACCAATCTGGGAGAGCGGAACAGGTTAATTCAGGAAAACGAAATGCTCAGAGCCCAGATCAAACAGATAAGGGTGGATGCGGATAAACAGCCAAGGCATCAATCAGACGAGCATCTGATAAAAAGGCTAAAAAGTGAAATCAGGGAATGGCAAGATGGTTTGGAGAAATCCGAAAACGTCATAGCAGAGCTCAGGGCACAGTGGGATACAAGAGCAGATAAGCATCGCCGATACCTGAATCAATTGGAAGGCGACCACGAGAAAACTGTTGCTAAAATGAAGAGAGAGATGGCTACACTTGAAATCAAAGCAGCTAATCAGGCCAAGGATCTCCAAATTGAGAGCAGATACTGGTACGACTTGTTGGCCCGAATGAAGTTAGAAGTACGGCAACTGAAGAATCAGCATATCCAGGATGCTCAGGTATTCAAGATGTGCAGCGATCAGATAAAATGCCTACTTATAGAGAAGAAGCAAACCAGAAATAGGATCAAGGCCATTGCCCATGCCATCACCCGACGATGTCTACGATGTGAGAACATGACCAGCGTTACCGTCCTCTCGGCAGTGATGAGTTATGTCAAGCAGACCATGCATGAGCTGGAGCAACTTGAGAGGGATCTCGCACCTAGGACCGCGGCAAGGCCGAACGACGCCCCGCGGACACCAATTTTCAAAACCATAATGTACTTATAAGTCAAAGTCTGTATCTTAGCACTTTTTGCTTGTTTTTTAGGGTGATTTCTGGTCTATTTTTGAGTCTAGGCTTATTTTCAAAGTTTGCTCTTTCGTTTGCAAAATGTAGTTTGTAAAAGGCCCTTTCAACAATAAAAGGTTGTTTGCTTTTACGCTCATTTGTGCAGAACTACGCCTGGTCTGATTCGCGCGGGGATGTGATACGTAGGCAATCCCCATAAGATTCGACCGCTCTTAATAAAGAAAGAAAAGAAAATACAAAAGGGGTAAAATAACAGAAAAGGGTACAAATGAGCAAGCCGGGACGACGCATGTTGTTTGAAGCAAAGCATGTAGAAACGGTTAACTGCCTAGGAGCATTGAATCCTCTATGTGTTATGATCAAATCTGTTAAGCTCTAACGCTAACAAAGTTTATTGTTGTCTGTGCCAGACAAGTTAGTTGTTAGAGAACTCTGGCAACACATTCCTATCAAACCAGATCCAAAGGACCGATAGCAACAAGCATGACTACTTCAGAGAATAGTAATGAGGAAGAGAGGCCGATGAGCCAGTTGTTAAAAGAAGCGATGGAAAAGATTGAAAGGATGGGACTAGAGATGAATGCAATGCAGCTAGCCATAGCCAAAACACAAAAGAGCCCTGAAACACTGGGACACATGCCAGAATACCCTCACTCCGGCCCTTCCACAAGCCGCCCAAATCCCCTTTATCATCAAGAAAGAAGCCCTCATGATTCCCAAGCTCCACCACCCCATCAACCTCTCCCAACACCCAATATTCCCATTTTTGTGGGACCAACATCAGCCCCTTTGCAAAGAACGACCAGTGAGCCATTGTTTCAGGCTCACGATACACAATACTACCCCCCCGAGCCTACGTTTCATGCCCCCGAACCACAGGCTTACAATCCACATTTGGAAGTGCCGGCAGAGATTGAGAAGCCGGCTAAGGCCCCTGAACAGGATGAAGTATTGAGAAAGTTCAAAAGCCTGGAGCAGTCCTTCAGGAACTTGCACGGGCTGGGCAATCAAGTCAGCGTAGCATACAAAGATCTGTGCCCTTTCCCAGACGTCCAACTCCCGGCTGGGTTCAAGATGCCTAAGTTTGATTTATATGAAGGGCACGGTGATCCCATGGCACATTTGCGGGGATTCTGTAGCAAAATGAGAGGGGCAGGCGGCAAGGATGAGCTGCTGATAGCTTATTTCGGCCAAAGTCTGAGCGGATCTGCACTAGAATGGTATACCAGGCAGGATTCCAGTAGGTGGTATACTTGGGATGATCTGGCGCAGGCTTTTGCAGGTCATTTCCAGTACAATCTCGAGATAGTCCCTGACCGTCTCACATTATTAAGAACTGGGAAGAACCCGGGGAAAGCTTTAGTGAGTTTGGATTCTGTTGGAGAGAACAAGCAGCTAGAGTCGATCCTCCCATGAGGGAGGGAGAGATGGTGGACTATTTCTTGCAAACATTGGACCCAACCTACTTTGGTCACTTGGTGACAACGGTTGGAAAATCTTTCAAAGAAGTGGTCAAGATAGGGGTCATGATAGAAGAGGGTCTGAGGTCTGACAAAATCTTGAACTACTCGGCACTCAAGGCCACGACCCAGGCTATTCAGAGCGGCACGGGAGGTACGCTGAGAAGAAAGAAAGAAGAGGTTGCCACGATCGAGGCATGCAGTTGGTCCAGGGCTGGCAGGCCACACTACAACCAACCCAGACCTCACAGGTCAAACTACCCATACAACCCACCACAAAATTTCTATCCACCTCGAGAACCACATTGTTCCGTACACCAGGCCCAGGCATACACCCAGCCTCCGGTTCGCCCGCAATGGCGCGTGCCGGCTCCCTAGAACATATATGCACCACCACAAAACACCTATCCTCCACCAAGGGCGTATAGAAACCCTTCAGGGGTAGGCTTTTGGGGAAATCCAGATGCTAGGAATGACAGGTTACGGAAACAGAGAACTTTCACGGAGTTGGGAGAAACCTACACCGCTTTGTTCCACAAGCTGAGGCAATTGGGTTTGGTTAGTCCTATCCAGACTCGAGAACCAAATCCCCCACCTCAGAATTTGGATCGATCAATAAGTTGTGAATACTGCTCAGGAATGCTCGGGCACGATACCGAGAAGTGTTGGAAATTGAGGCATGCCATACAGGATCTTATTGACACCAATAAGATCGAGGTCCAGACACCGAAAGCTCCTAACATCAACCAGAACCCACTACCAGCGCACCACGAGACTCACATGATTGAGTTGGTATATGAGGGAGGAGATTTGAGAAAACCCTCACAAACAGTGATGATGATCCAGGCCGCCCCGAAAGAAGTCTCAACCAGCGGGGGAACGAGGGTACAGTCACAGGGAGAGAGCGTCAAGCCAGTAGTGATATTGGGAAAGAGCCCATCCGCCATAACAAGCAAACCCGAGCCAAACAAGTTGGTAATATCAGGGATTCCGCCCGCACCTGCAGTTGTGTTGAAGGGGGCATATAGAGAACTGGTAACCATAAAGCCTGTGGTCCAGCTGCCGATGATTGATAGCAAGGCTGTGCCTTAGAAATATGAAAAGGCGGTGGTGATGTATAAAGGAAAACAGGTGGAAGAAGTTAGTTGTGAAGCGCAAGGGCTGACTCGATCAGGTCAATGTTTCGCTCCAGTGGAACTAAGGAGAACCAACCCAGCTGCAACCAAGAAACCTGTGTCCGAAGAAGAGGCTGAGGAGTTCCTGAGGAAGATGAAAGTACAGGACTATTCTGTGGTCGAACAGCTGAGAAAAACACCGGCCCAGATCTCACTGCTGTCATTACTGATCCATTCTGAGGAGCATCGTCGGGCCCTGATGAAGATATTGAACGAAGCTCATGTACCCAATGAGATTTCTGTAAACCACCTGGAAACCATTGCCAACAAGATTTTCTAGGTGAACAGGGTAACATTCTCAGATGATGACCTGCCGATGGAAGGTACGGAGCATAATAAAGCTTTATACCTAGCTGTCAAATGTGAAGACTCGGTGGTAACTCGAGTATTGGTGGATAATGGCTCAAGCGCCAATATTTGTCCATTATCCACTCTGGACCAGTTAAAGATCGACCGCGGAAGAATCCGCAAGAATAGCATCTGTGTCCGAGGATTCGACGGAAACGGAACAGCCACTGTGGGGGATGTTGTACTTGAACTGACCATTGGTCCAGTCTTGTTCACCATGGAATTCCAGGTGTTAGACGCCACAGTATCTTATAACCTGCTGTTGGGACGACCATGGATTCATGCAGCCAAAGCGGTGCCCTCCACCCTACATCAGATGGTGAAGTTCGAGTGGGAAAGACAAGAGGTCGTGTTACACGGCGAGGCTACAACGTGCACCATGGGCGGAGCCATTGTACCTTTCATAGAGACCGCTGATGACAAAGGTCCTTGGGTCTACCAGATTTTCGATACAGGGTCGGCCAACAAAATTTCTGAAGGAGAAATCATCCCGCACCCTAGGGTAGCTGCCGCAACAGTCATGATGGTCTCAGAAATGCTGGGTAATGGATTTGTGCCAGGAAAAGGCCTGGGAGTCGAGCTTCAAGGGATTGTCCAACCTGTCTCCCTTCCTAAAAATCTGGAAACTTTCGGATTGGGGTTCAAACCAACCGCAGCAGATAGGAAGCAAGCGCGAAAAATGAAGAAGAGGGTTTGGTTTCTGCCCAAACCGGTGCCACGTCTCTCGAGGTCTTTTGTCAAAGCAAGTGCCAAGGGGTCACCGGTCGCAAAGATTCTAGGACCGTTGATCGGTATAAATGAGGACCTGAATCAGAGTTTTGAGAGGCTGTTCGCGGATGTCAGTGTGGTGGAAGCTGGAGAAAGTTCCAGCGGAACAAAGATACAGTTTGTGGGGCCTGAGGCCAAGACCAACAATTGGACAGTTACTCCTCTTCCTGTCCGAGGGGAGTCTTGGTAGTAGGCTTTGATTTATGTTTTGTTTGTTTGTTTGTTCGGATTATTCAAGGGTGTAATCCAAATTTTACTTTGTAAAAGTGTGAACCCTTTTATCCCGCAAGTTTAATAAAGTTCTCTTCTTTTGTCCCATTTTAATTTTGTTTTGTTCTTTTTTTCTTTCTGAACAGTTCTCTTTTTACTGGTTCTAATGACATGGCATGCACAGCGGATCTTCGACCTAGTCTAATAAATCAATCTGAATCTGACTCAATGATGCAAGAGGTCGTTTGTGATGATGAATCTGAATGTGATGAAGGTGAAGCCTTCGAAGAGATAAACCGAGAATTATGCCAATTTGAAGAAAAACCCAAGCCTAACCTAAATGACACTGAGGCTGTAAACCTAGGAGACGCTGATAACGTCCAAGAAACCAAAATCAGCATCCACATTGAGCCGAAGGTCAGGGAAGAATTGATCAAAACCCTCATGGAATTCAAAGATGTTTTTGCATGGTCATATGACGATATGCCTGGATTAAGCACCAATTTAGTGGTTCACAAATTGCCCACTGACCCGGCATACCCTCCGGTCAAGCAAAAACTAAGGAAATTTAAAACAGAAATGAGTGTAAAAATCAAAGAAGAGGTGATTAAGCAGTTGCAGGCAAAGGTCATTCGGGTCACTCGATATCCCGAGTGGTTGGCCAATGTGGTACCAGTCCCAAAGAAGGATGGAAAAATCAGGGTGTGCGTCGACTACCGCAACCTCAACAAAGCAAGTCCCAAGGACAATTTTCCGTTACCCAACATTCATATCCTGATCGATAATTGCGCTGGGCGCGAGATCGGATCCTTTGTGGATTGCTATGCGGGTTATCATCAGATCCTAATGGACGAGGAGGATGCTGAGAAGACAGCGTTTATTACGCCATGGGGAACCTACTGCTATCGGGTAATGCCATTCGGGTTAAAGAACGCCGGGGCAACGTACATGCGAGCAATGACTGCTGTGTTTCATGACATGATACACAAAGAAATCGAGGTGTACGTCGATGATGTGATCATCAAATCTTGGCGTCAGGAGGACCATGTAGCAGACCTAAGGAGATTTTTCCAAAGACTCCGAAGGTATGATATCAAGCTCAACCCGGCCAAATGCGCATTCGGGGTTCCATCAGGAAAGCTGCTAGGATTCATCGTCAGTCGACGGGGGATTGAGTTAGACCCATCCAAAATTGAATCCATCCGAGATTTGCCACCGCCAAGGAACAAAACAGAGGTAATGAGTTTGCTGGGTAGACTCAATTACATCAGCAGGTTCATCGCTCAACTCACAGCAACTTGTGAGCCCATATTTCGGCTACTGAGAAAGGATGCTGCAGTAGGTTGGACGGCAGAGTGTCAGGAGGCTTTCGACCAAATCAAAGGGTATCTGTCTAATCCACCCGTATTGGTCCCGCCTAAGCCCGGGAAACCCCTAATCCTTTACCTGACGGTCTTGGAAAATTCATTTGGTTGTGTACTGGGGCAACATGATGACACAGGAAGGAAGGAGCAGGCCATCTACTATCTTAGCAAGAAATTCACAGTACATGAGGTCAAGTACACTCAACTCGAGAAAACATGCTGCGCCCTAACTTGGGTAGCTCAGAAGTTGAAGCATTACTTGTCCTCATATACTACTTATCTCATATCCCGTTTGGACCCATTGAAGTATATCTTTCAGAAACCTATGCCCACGGGAAGGTTAACAAAATGGCAAATTCTGCTCACAGAGTTTAATATCGTCTATGTGATGAGGACCACCATGAAAGCCCAGGCGTTGGCCGATCATTTGGCAGAGAATCCCGTTGATGAAAAGTACGAGCCCTTAAGAACGTACTTTCCCGACGAGGAGGTAATGCATACAAATGAGATGGAATTAACTGAGGAACCAGGTTGGAAGCTTTTCTTCGATGGAGCTGCAAACGCAAAGGGGGTTGGAATAGGAGCAGTACTCATTTCTGAAACAGGACGCCATTATCCTGTTACGGCTCAACTACGCTTCTATTGCACCAATAATATGGCCGAATATGAAGCTTGCATTTTGGGTCTACGATTGGCTACGGACATGGATGTCCAAGACGTTTTGGTCTTGGGAGACTCGGACCTCTTGGTACATCAAATTTAGGGTGAATGGGAAATGCGAGATCTAAAGCTCATACCATATCGACAATGCTTGCATGATCTGAGCAAGCGATTTCGATCGGTGAAGTTCAAACATATCCCGAGAGTTCACAATGAGGTTGCGGATGCCTTGGCCACCTTAGCATCAATGCTGCACCACCCTGACAAGATGTATGTTGATCCTCTGCACATCCAGGTCCGTGATCAGCACGCTTACTGCAATGTCATAGAAGAAGAAGCAGATGGCGAGCCATGGTTTCATGATATCAAGGAATACCTCAGAATGGGGACATATCTAGAACAGGCCACTGGAGACCAAAAAAGAGCCCTTCGGCGTTTGTCGAATGGTTTCTTCCTCAGCGGAGGAGTGTTGTACAAAAGAACCCCGGATTTGGGATTGTTGAGATGTATAGATGCCGGTCAAGCCACGACGGTTATGGCAGAGGTACATGCTGGAGTTTGTGGGCCACACATGAGCGGATATGTATTGGCAAGGAAAATCCTTCGAACAGGGTGTTATTGGCTCACCATGGAACACGACTGTATCACTTTCGTGAGGAAATGCCATCAGTGCCAGATACATGGAGATCTGATTCATTCTCCGCCAACAGAGTTACATACGATGTCAGCACCCTGGCCGTTTGTGGCATGGGGCATGGATGTCATTGGACCTATTGAGCCGGCAGCATCCAACGGTCATAGGTTCATTCTAGTGACCATTGATTACTTCACCAAATGGGTTGAGGCTAAAACCTTCAAGTCGGTAACTAAAAAGGCAGTGGTGGATTTTGTGCATTCCCATATCATCTGCAGATTTGGGATCCCAAAAGTAATCATCACGGATAACGGTGTGAATCTTAATAGCAGCCTGATGAGTGAGGTATGCCAACAATTCAAGATTACACACCGCAATTCCACCCCATATCGTCCCAAGGCAAATGGAGCAGTCGAAGCAGCCAATAAGAATATCAAGAAGATACTGCGAAAGATGGTGGAAGGGTCTAGACAATGGCACGAGAGATTACCCTTTGCTCTGTTAGGTTACCGCAGTACTGTCCGGACTTCTATAGGTACAACTCCTTATTTGTTAGTGTACGGAACCGAGGCCGTAATACCAGCAGAGGTCGAAATTCCGTCCCTCCGTATTGTCACTGAAGCCGGGATTGATGATGAGGAATGGGTCAAAGCTCGATTGGAACAGTTGAGCCTGATAGATGAGAAAAGATTGGCAGCAGTGTGCCATGGTTAGCTGTACCAGAAGAGAATGGCAAGAACATACAATAAGAAGGTGCGCCCTAGGAAGTTTGAAGTAGGGCATCAGGTATTGAAGAAAATCCTCCCACATCAGGTCGAGGCAAAAGGCAAATTCGCCCCAAATTGGCAAGGGCCTTATATCGTGACCAAGAGTATTGTCCAACGGTGCTTTGTGCTTGACAGATATCGAGGGGAGATGTGTCGACATAGCTATCAATTCTGATGCAGTCAAGAGATATTATGCGTAATTTCTTTAATTATGGCAATTATTGGTTCGTTTGTTTGTATTTGGCATTTATTGGATAATGAGATGACGGAGGCAATTTTTTATTCTATCCAAACACTTTAACCCTTGTTTCCCCCTTTGAGCCTTAGGTTATTCTTTCATGCCCCTCTTTTGGAATCACTAATGGAAAAGACAAGAAAAAAAAAGAAAAAAAAAGAAAAGAAAAGAAAAAGAAAAAATGAAAAGAAGGAGAAAGAAAAGAAAAAGAAGATAAAATCATAAGAAATACAAAACGGTGGGAACTACGTTTGACCTGATTCCTCAAAGAGGATACATAGGCGCCTCACGGCTCGGTCATAGTGTGCATCATAGTGAATATAGGATGCATAATGTACATAGTGTGCATAATAGGCACAGTGCGCGTAACGCACGTAGCTCAAACACAAGTATAAAAAAATAAAATTCCCCAAGAGAGAAAACTGGGGCAGAGGTTATGTTTTAAGTTCCAACAAAGGTTTGATTCCAAAAGTTGTAGCAGATCACCCATCAAAACTATTTTTTTCATTTTTGATAGCTTTTCTTTAGCCCCACACCAAAACCAACATCGACGTCCAAAAGACCTCCCGATCAATATCCAAGAGATGCCAAGTCAGGCAACTAAGGCCGAGAATAATGCACTGATCCCCAGCAAAGAAAAGGATCGTAAGACTGGGAATGAATTGATGGTCAAAGGAATCTCCAGAAGAGAGGGTCGTATTGACAACACCCCGATTCCTCGAAAGAAATAAAATGAGAGAGTCTTATCGGTGAAAACCTTCACGAGCACCGAAAGGCGACGTAAGATGAGAGATATAAAATGAGAGAGTCTTATCGGTGAAAACCTTCACAGGCACCGAAAGGCGACGTAGGATGAGGGATATAAGATGAGAGAGTCTTATTGGTGAAAACATTCACAGGCACCATAAGGCGCCGGGAGATGAGAGAAAAGAGAGAGTCTCATTAGTGAAAACCCCTCGAAGGGCACTATGAGGAGACATGACAGATCAACAAAAGCGACCACATTCGCAACGAAATGGACACTCATTTATCATCCCCAGCAAGTCAGACCATCGGGCAAATCGATTGATACGAATAGACTGGGTCGGGAATCTATGGTGCTCGTCATGATCACGGGGACCAGTCATGTCCTCCAGATAAGTTCCTCTGAGTTTCTTCTCCCACCAAATATTGGTTCAGAAAGATTTTCTCCTTTTTCTATCTTTTATTTCTCTTCCTAAAAATTTGTCTTGAAAAGGATTTTTCAAAGCTTACTACCAGAGACCGAAGGGGAATTCATCCAATGCAGGATAACACAAACAGTCTTAAAGGCCGGCCCTAGGCAATGCAATGATCGTGCCTTGCAGTTTTGGAGGAAGTAAGCTCCTAAAGGGAGTGGTTTCGGGAGTAAAAGCAGACTCCCACAACATGTGCTTAAAGAGAAAGCAGAAAAGGGGATAAATTGAAAACCAGCCCCAGCAGGCTAGAAACCCCCAGCAAGCAATTTTGTCCACCAACCAATTATGGGGACATAGAGAAAGAAAAGGGGAAGAGAGAAAAAATCATCCGCCGGAAAGGCACCTTCTACCAACACGATTAAAACTAACTAAATCCTTTTGTCTACTGCAGGAAAACAAAGGATTGATGAATGGCAGCAAGACACAACGCCAGGGAAATCACCAAAAAACCGGGGCAGAAAATTTTCTGCCGATTGTCGAAAATTTTTTCGGAAGAACGGGGAAACAATTTCAATACTTTTAAGTTCTAGGTCGTCCACCAGTAAAATGCGGGAATACATTTAAGTTCTAGGTCGCCCACCAGTAAAATGCGGGAATACATTTAAGTTCTAGGTCGCCCACCAGTAAAATGCGGGAATACATTTAAGTTCTAGGTCGCCCACCAGTAAAATGCGGGAATACATTTAAGTTCTAGGTCGCCCACCAGTAAAATGCGGGAATACTTTTAAGTTCTAGGTCGCCCACCAGTAAAATGCAGGAATACATTTAAGTTCTAGGTCGCCCACCAGTAAAATGCGGGAATACTTTTAAGTTCTAGGTCGCCCACCAGTAAAATGCGGGAATACTTTTAAGTTCTAGGTCGCCCACCAGTAAAATGCGGGAATACATTTAAGTTCTAGGTCGCCCACCAGTATAATGCGGGAATACATTTAAGCTCTAGGTCGCCCACCAGTAAAATGCGGGAATACATTTAAGCTCTAGGTCGCCCACCAGTAAAATGCGGGAATACATTTAAGTTCTAGGTCGCCCACCAGTAAAATGCGGGAATACATTTAAGTTCTAGGTCGTCCACCAGTAAAATGCGGGAATACATTTAAGTTCTAGGTCGCCCACCAGTAAAATGCGGGAATACATTTAAGTTCTAGGTCGCCCACCAGTAAAATGCGGGAATACATTTAAGTTCTAGGTCGCCCACCAGTAAAATGCGGGAATACATTTAAGTTCTAGGTCGCCCACCAGTATAATGCGGGAATACATTTAAGTTCTAGGTCGCCCACCAGTAAAATGCGGGAATACATTTAAGTTCTAGGTCGCCCACCAGTAAAATGCGGGAATACATTTAAGTTCTAGGTCGCCCACCAGTAAAATGCGGGAATACATTTAAGTTCTAGGTCGCCCACCAGTAAAATGCGGGAATACATTTAAGTTCTAGGTCGCCCACCAGTAAAATGCGGGAATACTTTTAAGTTCTAGGTCGCCCACCAGTAAAATGCGGGAATACATTTAAGTTCTAGGTCGCCCACCAGTAAAATGCGGGAATACATTTAAGTTCTAGGTCGCCCACCAGTAAAATACGGGAATACTTTTAAGTTCTAGGTCGCCCACCAGTAAAATGCGGGAATACATTTAAGTTCTAGGTCGCCCACCAGTAAAATGCGGGAATACTTTTAAGTTCTAGGTCGCCCACCAGTATAATGCGGGAATACATTTAAGTTCTAGGTCGCCCACCAGTAAAATGCGGGAATACATTTAAGTTCTAGGTCGCCCACCAGTAAAATGCGGGAATACATTTAAGTTCTAGGTCGCCCACCAGTAAAATGCGGGAATACTTTTAAGTTCTAGGTCGCCCACCAGTAAAATGCGGGAATACATTTAAGTTCTAGGTCGCCCACCAGTAAAATGCGGGAATACATTTAAGTTCTAGGTGGCCCACCAGTAAAATGCGGGAATACATTTAAGTTCTAGGTCGCCCACCAGTAAAATGCGGGAATACATTTAAGTTCTAGGTCGCCCACCAGTATAATGCGGGAATACATTTAAGTTCTAGGTCGCCCACCAGTAAAATGCGGGAATACATTTAAGTTCTAGGTCGCCCACCAGTAAAATGCGGGAATACATTTAAGTTCTAGGTCGCCCACCAGTAAAATGCGGGAATACATTTAAGTTCTAGGTCGCCCACCAGTAAATTGCGGGAATACATTTAAGTAGGTCGCCCACCAGTAGAATGCGGGAATACTTTTCAGCTCTAGATCTTGGAATCAGTAACCCCACCTAAAAGCGGAAGGTTACAACAAAGACCCCCAAGCAGGAAACAATAAAATCCCTAGCACCAAGAAGCAGAAGGTTGTAAAGGCAAGCGCGCGATTCAAAAGGAAGAAGGAACGCGTCTCAAAAGAAGCAGTTTGGGAACGTTATAGCATGCCCAACATAACAATTTTGATGAAGAAAGCCATACCACTGAAGAAACCATTGAAAGGCTTAAAGAAGAGGGCCATGTTCCCAGCAGATCAAGCGTAGTGATGAAAACTGGCATTCAGAAAAGGCGAAGGACCAGTATCATCCCCCAAGTCCACAAAATAAAGGCATCGGAGGAAAGCGTTAGCCGACAAGAAAGCAAGGCAACAAGAACAAGTTGAAGGTATATGAGGTCTCATACTCTAGCTTAGCTTCTTGTTTTTCCTTTCAGAACAATGTAACAAGGAGATCAGTGAGCGGTAGCATCCTACAGCAGCATGCAACAGTGCACAACAGCAGCGAGCACTACAATCACACGGTAGTCCCAGCTACCAAAATTTCCGAACTACATTGACCTGATTCCTGTTCAGCCCAGGATATGTAGGAAACCTCTGAAGCAAAGGTTCGGTCAAATCTTTTTCAAAAAATGCTTCACACGGAGTACTCGGACGAGCAAAAATCGCCCGCTTTATCTTTGCACGAAAACCCTTCGTGTCTTCGTGCAAAGAGGGGCAGCTGTAAGCACGTGATTTTTGCTTCACGGACAATCGCTCCAAAAGAAAACAAAAATAGTGACCAGTGACCTCACTGTACAAATTTTCATTTTTTATGACATGTACTGCTGGTCATTTGTGGTTTGGCCCATGTGGCATTTGATCTTACCGATCAAAATACAAAGTATGTCTGTCATGGTAATCAAACCGTAATTCGGTCGTTAAAAGAAAATTCAAAAATATATGTGCATCGTCCGTTCTAGGTTGTGATTTAACTTGCTTAAACATTTTAATTTGGCGTGATAATGGTGTTGAAGTGTTACATTGTTGTTTGTTTTAATTTTATTTGTTTTATTATTTATTTGTTATTTTTCATTTTTTGTTTAAAAATAGAAAACAAAAGAAAAGAGTGAATGAAAATCAGTTTGGGCCCAAGAAATAAAACAAAAATAGGCCCAAACCAGCACAAGTCCAGTCCAGACTAGGCCTGCCCTGACCACCTCCCAAAACGACGCCGCATCATGCGTCTGATCTGAGCCGTTCAAACACACCCATCCAACGGTCCACCTCAGCACTCGTAACCCGACCTGTTTAGCCGGTCCAACCCAACCCATCACTTAAACCCAAACGACCCCGTTTTAATGCCAAACGACCTCATCTCACCCCTCACCATCAGATCCCAGCCGTTGAGATCAGATGATCTAATGGCCTGGATCCAATCCTCTACGCCGTATATAAGCCTTCCCTCACACCCCACGCCCCCTATCCGAACCCCACCTTTCCCCATCTTCTTCACCAAGCCCTGAAACCCCCCGAAACCCTAGTAGCCGCCCTAGTTTCCCCTTCACCAGAACCCGGCGGCATGAACGCCGATGACCACCTCCTGAACACCCTAGGACCCCCTCACTCTCCTGAACATGGATCTATTACCCCCTAGCCTCGAATCCCTTTCCTTCATCTCGAATCTTCATTTGAAGATTCGAGTCGAACCCGGACCTATACCAAACCTCACCATCTTCATACCAGACACTCCCCTGACCCTCCTCGTGACCAAACCAGGCTTGGTTTGGTCCGAATCTACCCACAACTCTTAGAATCTCAAATCTAAGAATCCAAAACCTAGAACAGGAATAGCCTTGGAAACCGGCCAGTCTTATCAGAGTTTGAGGTCTAATAGACCTTAATCAAGGTGTTCTCGTGTGAGAACACCCTGATTAAAGTTTGTTCGGCCTCAAGGGTTCAAAGTTGAGTCAGATTTGGGTCGATTTGGTTTGGACATTTTTCGGTAAGTTTTTCTTGTTTTTTTTTGTTTTATTCAACTGCTAATTAAGTTGTCAGCATGTTTCGTTGTGTTTGTTTGTTATTTTTGTTATTATTCATGCGGATTTCTTCCATATCTGTCAAAGACCTTTTATTTGGTTAGTTGATTTTCTGTGTGTTCTGAATGTATTCTGTGGTATACATGATCGTCAATTAAATTAGTCGTCAAATGAGTTAATTCATATAGGTTCCCAGTGATTGAACAAAGTTGTCTGAAGTCATTCGGGACTCTGTACGTGTTGTTTATATGAACGATTGATTGTTATGTGTTACGATTAATATAGTCGAGTCGATGTATGTCGTCAATTAGTTTCAGTCATTAATGGTAACAACTTGATCCGTGTTGTTTATTTCTACTGTGATCGTATTTGAATCCCATTAGGAACTGAATTGTATTGCCTATTGGTTTTGTTCAATTTGAATTAAAAGAACATCTAGGGGTAGGTTATAATGGCAGTTCAGACTTTGAGCTTAAATGGATGCCATGTTCACTTAGTTCAGATGGTGGGCAGCATACGTATGGTCAGTTTGTTTTGGATTAAAATAGTCTGACAGCACATGCTGTCAGATTATATTCCTGCTGCCCATACTTTGGTTAAATAAACAAGAGATTAGGATACTTTAACAACAAAAAGAGAGAGGGGCTGTCAGGGATTTCATGGGAGTTTTGTTATTTAAAATGAGTGAGTGGAAAAACAACAGGGAGGGGGATTTTTGAGTGGTCAAACAGACTGTAAAGTGTTAAGGTTAGGCTATAAAAGAGGCAGACTTTCCATTAGAAGGGGGAATTTTTTTTGGAGCCTAAAAGAGGAGGTTCTTCTGGAAAAAAAACTGAAAGAAAGAAACATAAATTCAGAGGATATTGTGACCAAACATTGTCTGTAAACTACATAAGAATTCACATTTGGTCAAGCTGTCTTGGCCAAGTTCTGTGGCTTGCCCTGATTGAGCTGCTTGTGATTGTTGAACTGCTGGTGTTGCTGCATTGAATACTCTGTTATTTCTGTTGGTTCGTTACTCTGGTTCTGGGATTGTTTGTTTGTTGCTCGACTGCTCTTGAGCTTCATCATTGTTGGTTGGTTGTCGTTGTTGTGTTGTTGTTGTGTGTCTGCTGTTGCTGTGTTTGTTGCATACTACTCAGCTGATCATTCCTTTCTTCCCTTGCTTTCCTTACCAGGTACACAATTACACTACCAATGTAACTCGAAAGTTTGAGCAATGAGTATAAAAGAGAAGATCTGCAGATGTTTATATATACATAGACTATTATGTTAGGCCTCATGTAATGTATAATAGTTTACGTTCTTGTTTTGGACACTGGAGATAGTCCTCATGCCTAATAAATGTCAATATATGGTAGTTGGATGTTAGACTGTGTATATAGGTTGGTGATAAAAGTATGCCCAATGCAGTAGGTTGTATCTTAGATTTAGTTTAATGGTGTAGTATAATTCTGTAATGTATGCCAAGCATGAAAATCGTACACCAACTAGTTAAGTTCTTTCCCTTCTGAAAAACTGCTTCATATAACTGGTAAACCATGTTTTAAGACAAAGAACACAGAGCTTGCAATCTCAACCTCACGAAGGTCAAGCCCAGGTCGAAATAGACCAAGCAGGCCTGCATCGAACAAACAATGGCCCAGGTCTGGTCCATCACGCATGGGCTGGATTTGGGCCCAAAAAATTTGCTCGACTGACTGTGTACGTGGCCGTGCTACTGATTTTGCGCAAGCACTCGGAATTCTGTTATAGATAACTTGCAAGCATGTAATTAACTAGGGCTATCTACTGTTTTCAATTAGTAGAGACAAACGCGACAAGAAATGTAGTTGCTATAGGATATCCTTTTAAAATAAGGACGAGATGAGCCTCGACAAAAGTAAAGAAAAACGCACAAATTGCGGGGCCCTCGTTAAATATATATATATATATTGAAGCATTCAGTCCCTAAGGTGGGTCGTTTAGCAAATCTCACGACCCTCCCGGAATAATAACGCGATAGCCTCTTTAAGCGCGTATTTAATAATTTTACCTTCTTAAATTCGGGTGCGCATTTATGTGACCCAAATCCAAATCTCGACGGATTCGAAATGTGTTTCTAATCACGGGTACATTGATTGTGACGTGGTTCGAGATGCATGTCCATGACGTCGCAAATTCCTTTTAAAAAACAAGAATGAGACGAGCCTCGACAAACAAAATGTACAAAAGTTGCGGGGCCCTCTAATGTATGTATATATCAAAGTATTTAGAATTCGGGATGTGCCGTTTAACGAATTTTTACGACCTTCCTCAAAATAACAAGACGCTAGTTGCTTTAGGCGCGCCTCTAATAATTTATTTTCCTTAATTCGGGTGCACATTTATGTGACCCAAATCCAAATCTCAACCGAGTCGAGATATATCGATAGCCACGGGTGCATTGATGTAACGTGGTTCGAGATATGTTTTCACGACGTTGCAATTCTTGTAAAATAATAATAACGACAAAAGCAGTTAAAAGTTAAAATTTGCGCATATGTTCAATTTGTATAAAATTAGATAATCAAGTCGAATACAACAGTTGAGCGACTGTGCTAGAACCACGGAATTCGGGAATGCCTAACACCTTCTCCCGGGTTAACAGAATTCCTTATCCGGATTTCTGGTACGCAGACTATAATATAGAGTCATTCTTTTCCTTGATTCGGGATTAAAATTGGTGACTTGGGACACCCTAAATCTCCCAAGTGGCGACTCTAAAATAATTAAACCAATCCCGTTTCGATTGTCCTTTAATTGGAAAAAACTCCCTTGCGCCCTCACGGGTACGTAAAAAGGAGGTGTGACACCACTGAACTGAGCCAAAACTCACACTTGGAGAACTTTGCATAAAGCTTCCCCTCCCTGAATCTCTGCAACACAACTCTTAAATGCCCCGCATGCTCCTCCTGACTACGCGAATACGCCAGAATATCATCAATGAAAACAATCACGAACAAGTCGAGATAAGGCCGAAACAGGCTGTTCATCAGATGCATGAACGCTATTGGGGCATTGGTCAGCCCAAAAGACATCACAAGGAACTCATAATGACCGTATCAGATCCTGAAAGCTGTCTTAATAATATCCGAGTCCTTGATCTTCAACTGGTGATACCATGAACGGAGATCAATCTTGGAGAACACCCTCGCTCCCTGAAGCTGGTCGAATAAATCATCAATGCGAGGCAACGGGTACTTGTTTTTTATTGTAACTTTGTTCAACTGCCTGTAATCAATGCACATTCTCATCGTGCCATCTTTCTTCTTCACAAATAGAACAGGCGCACCCGACGATGATACATTAGGCCGAATAAACCCCTTATTAAAGAGTTCCTAAAACTGGTCCTTCAACCCTTTCAACTCCACTGGTGCTATACAATACGGTGGGACAGAAATGGGCTGAGTGCCCAGCACCAGATCAATACCAAAATCAATATCCATGTCCGGTGGCATGCCCGACAGGCAGGAAAGACATTGGGAAAATCCCTCACAACAGGAACATAATCAATACTGGGAGTCTATGCACCGACGTCCCTCACAAAGGCTAAGTATGAAAGACCACCTTTCCCAACCATCCGCTGGGCCTTCAAAAATGAAATCACCCTACTGGGGACAAAATCAGTCGAACCTCGCCACTCAATCCGTGGCACACCAGGCATAGCCAACGTCACTGTCTTAGCATGACAGTCCAATATAGCATGACACGGAGATAGCCAATCCATTCCCAATATCACATAAAAGTCCACTATACAAAGCAACAATAGGTCCAGTCGGGTCTCCAGACTCCCAATAGTCACCACATACGACCGGTATACACGGTCCACAACTATAGTATCGCCTACCAGAGTAGATACACGAATAGATGAAACAAGAGACTCACAGGGTGTATCTAAATAACGGGCAAAGTATGATAACACATATGAAAAAGTGGAACTAAGGTCAAATAATACAGAGGCATCTCTGCAGCAGACTAAGACAATACTTCTAATCACAACATCAGAAGCAATAACATCTGGTCTGGCTGGGAGTGCATATAAACAGGTCTGACCACCACCTGATCGACCTCCCCCTCTGGGCGACCCCTAGCTAACTAACCCCCACCCCTAGTTGCCTGAGCGGGTGGTGAAGTAACTGGAGTTGGAGTCAAGGGCTTACCCCTCTACTGAGACGGACCCTCAAGAAGACGAGGACACTGCCTCCTCATATTCCCAAACTCTCCACACTCGTAACAACTCCCCGGTGTTGGAGACAGGGATTGAAAGGAACCCCTAGCACCAAGATGACTACCAGATGCACCTGGCATAGAAGAACCCTGAACTGATGGAGCACAAGACGAACTCTGGGCTAGAAGGGCACTGAGTGATGAATGGCCCTGATGAGAAGTGTGAGAACCATGACCCGATGATACCCCATGATAACCTAGGCGAGCTGACTGAGCATGCTTGAATGGACGACCTCTGCCGTGCTGAAACTAACCTCTCGAAGGAGCAACACCAAAACTACCAGATCCCCGAGACCTCTTAGCCTCCCTCTCATCTCGTTCCTGGTGGCGAACTAACTCAATCTCGCGGGCGATGTCAACAACCTCCTCAAAAGTAGCACCTGACACCCTCTCGCTGGTCATAAGAATCCGAAGATAATATGTGAGGCCATCAACGAACCTCTTGATCCTCTCTCGATTTGTGGGAACCAACCAGACCGCATGACGAACTAACTCAGAGAACCGCATCTCATACTGTATCACAGTCATATCTCCCTAATGCAACTACTCGAACTGCCTGCGTAGCTCCTCTCTACGAGACTATGGCACATACTTATCCAGAAAGAGAATGGAGAACTGTTGCCAGGTAAGGGGCGCTGCATCAACAACCCTACGCCTCTCATACATCTCCCACCAAGTAAAAGCAGCTCCAAAAAACTAAAAAAGTAGTAAATGCTACACCATTGGTCTCCAGAATACCCGTTGTACGAAGAATCCTCTGACACTTGTCCAAGAAACCCTGGATTCCTCGCCCTCAGTACCACTGAAAGTTAGAGGCTGAAGTCTACCAAATCTCTCCAATCGACCCTGTTCGTCGTCAGGCATAACTAGTACTACATACTCCTGAGCTGGTGCAACCAGTTGGGCAGAAGGTGCCCCCGGTGTCTGAAGTCCCTGCACAACCTGCTCAGATGTGTGAGCAACGGGAGTTTGAGTACCTCTCTCGGCTTGAGAAGTAGCTGCGGTTGTAGTAACTGAGACCGACTGAGCCAGGCCAGTGCATACTGATAGAATCTGAGCTAAAGCCTCCTGAAGGCCTGGAATCTCAATAGGCACAGCCGATGCCTGAGCTGGTACTGTTGGAGCATCCGTAACTAGGATCTGATCCTGAACTAGGGTGGCTGGTGGATCTACAGGTGATGCCCTAGCTGCTGTGCGGGCTATACCCCTACCCCTACCATAGCCTCGACTGCATCCTCGGCCTCTAGAGGCCCCAGCTGGTGGTACTGGTGGTCGTCAATCCTGACCGGTAGCACGTGTCCTCACCATCTGTAAGAGAATAGAATAATAGAAGTTTAGTACCAGAATCAACAGATTCGCACGACAGGAATTTGAAGAATGTGAAGTTTTCCTAAAGGTTCTGCAGACTCCCGAGGATATATACAAACATCTCCGTATCGATCCGCGAGACTATACGAAAACGGCTCATGACTCGCGAGACCTATGTAACCTAGGCTCTGATACCAACTTGTCACGATCCCGAATACCCTGGTCGTGATGACGCCTATCACAGTACTAGGAAAGCCAACCCAACAAGTGACCACAATGATTTCTTTTTATAAAACCATTTTCTAAAACTGATCAAGTCTCGAATTCTCATATGAAATATATATAAATCAACTGAAATGCGCGAAAAACAGTACAAAATATACCAATACAGCCCAACAATCTGGTGTCACAAGTCAAGAGCCTCTAAATACAACCCAAACTGACTGAATAATACATCATAGGTTTGAAATAACAAAAAACTAAGATAGGAAGGAGGAAAGCGTTGCTGCGAACGCCGTGCAGCTACCTTGTAGTCTCCGGTAAAGCTCTGAGAGTGCTGCGAACCCTCACTCTACTGCTCGGGCACCTGGATCTGCACACAAGGTGCAGAGAGTAATGTGAGTACGCCAACTCAGTAAGTAACTAAAGTAAATAAGGTCTGGGTGCAGTAACGAGCAGTTAAAAATTATTTTAGATTGTTCAACAGAATATCAAGTCAAACTCAACAGTTAAATAGCCAGTTACTTCGTAAAAACTTCAGTTTCAATTGAAATACTTTGAAATCATTTATTCAACATCTTTCAACAGAGACTCAGTATAAAAGAAGAGTGAAAACTTCAAAATACCATAAATGGGCCCCTCGGTCAAGGTATCACTCATGGTATAGCCTCTTAGTCCCTCGTCAATAGTACTCACACTCAGCACTCCGGCTCATAATATCTCAGAGTGGTAATAATCATATTAACCGCTGCCACGTGCAGCCCAATCCATAGTTTATAGTCAACTACGCTCACTAGGGGTGTACAGACTCCGGAGCGGATCCTACAGCCCAAGCGTCATATCGCTGCGATGCGCAGCCCGATCCAATATATATATCGCTGCGGCGTGTATCCCGGTTCATATAAGTATCGCTGTAGCGTGCATCTCGATCCCTAATATATATAATATTGTTGCGGCGTGCAGCCCGATCCATAATATATATAATCTTCACCATTAGGTCCTCAACCTATCTCAGTCATTAACCTCACAGCCACTCGGGCATAACAGTGGAAATCAGGGAACTCAGCACAAACAGTTTTCATATATTAAGAAGTAGAGTGATAAAACCGAATTTAAGCAATAAATAGGAAAAACATGACTGGGGATATGCTTTCAAAACAAATAGAGTGAGGAAAATAGTAAAAATGCCCCTAAGGGTCTAAACAGGTCAGCACAAGGCCCCAAACATGGCATACAACCCAAAATATAGTGTCAATCTCTAAAATACGAGATATCATAAGATTTCAAATCAAATACGCGGCTTAACAGCCACTACGGGACGGACCAAATAACAATCCCTACCGGTGCATGCCCACACGCTCGTCACCTAGCATGCGCGTCACCTCATTTATCAAAACAATACGAAATACCGGGGTTTCATACCCTCAGGTCCAGATTTACAATGGTTACTTACCTCAAACCGGATGAAATACTACTTTGCGATGCCCTTGCCTCTCGACTCAGCCTCAACTCACATCAAATCTATGCAATATCAGAATCATAACATTAGAATATACTAAGGGGATAAAGTCCATGCGAAAATAATTAAATTATACCAAACATCCCGAAATTGGTCCAACCCGACCCTCAGGCTCACGTCTCAAAATTTGATAAAAGTCACATCAATAGAATCCTTATCCTTCCACGAGTTCATACATACCAAGAATGCCAAAATCTGACCACAAATGACCCCTCAAATCCCTAGATTAAGGTCTCCAATTTTCAAGCCCTAACTCCCTAATTTTTGGCTTCAAATACCCTAAATTTCATGTTTAATTAAGTAGAAATTACAATAGGATCGAGTATTAAGTCCATAAATCTTAGCTCCAAGAAGTTCTTTGGAATTCCCTATTCAATCTCCCTCAAAAAGCTCCAAAATCGCTCAACAATGGTGAAATTTAGACCCAAAATTGCGGAAGGGGTCTTTTCAACATTCTGCCCAGCTTTTAAAATTCCTTCTTCGCTAACGCGGTCAACGCCTCGCGTTCGCGAAGCACAAACTTCCGTTGACCACTTATTCCTTCACCGCGAATGCGACACCCTATACGCTAACGCGATGCCTCAGCTCCTCAACCCATCGCGAACGCGACTACCAGCTCGCGAATGCGAAGCACAATTTTCCAAGACCCCAGCTGCTCCCATTAACTCTACGCGAACGCGGGAAACCCATCGCGAACGCGATGAACACTGACCTCAGCCCTTCACAAACACTCCCTCCTTCTCAACCGCGAAGGCTAACCCTCCTGCCTCACATCCTAACCCTTCGCGAACGCGAAGAACAAATGTTTGCAATACCAACAACAATTTTCTGCAATTTTTCCAACTTGAAATTGATCTGTTCAACCACCCGAAACTCACCCGAGGCCCTCGGGACCTCAACCAAATATGCCAACATATCCCATAACATCATTCAAACTTGTTCCAATTTTCGAAACACTCAAAACAACATCAAAACAATAAATTAACATCGGATTCAAGCCTAAGAATTCCAAAAACTTCCAAATTTCGCTTTCGATCAAAAGGTCTATCAAACCTCGTCTGAATGACTTGAAATTTTGCATACACGTCATAAATATCACAACGGACCTACTCCAACTTCCGGAATTCCATTCCGACCCCTATATTCAAATCTCACCTATCAACCGAAAACGCGAAAATTCCAATTTCGCCAATTCAAGCCTAAATCTACTCCGGACCTTCAAAACATATTCCGATCACGCTCATAAGTCCTAAATCACCTCCCGAAGCTATCTGAATCATCGGAATTCACATCTGAGCCCTTTTTCTCATAAGTCAACATCCAGTTGAGTTTTCCAACCTAAGCTTATTCAAAAGAGACTAAGTGTCTCATTCCTTTCCAAAACCTCTCCGAATCCGAACCAACCAACCTGATAACACATAATACATCTAAACAAGACAATCCAACAACAATAACAACCCAGTATAATCCCACTAGTGGGGTCTGAGGAGGGTGGTGCATACGCAGACCTTACCCCTACCGTAGGGTAACTCATGAAACGACCGACCGGGTCGTTATAGAACCTTACATAAATTTTTCCACAAATAAGTCCGAGCACATACTCGTCACCTCGCGTGCACGGACTACAAATAGCATAGAAGACTCAACTCCTAAGGGGAAGTCCCCCACACAAGGTTAGGCAAGATACTTACCTCAATCCGGCCAATTCAACATTCAATTTAGCTTTTCCTTTACCAATTCATCAACTCTCGGCTCAATCTAGCCAAAAACGACTTGAATACATCAAACAATGCAAGAGAAAACAATTCCAATGAACAAAATTATGATTCTTATACAATTTGCAAAAAGTCAACAAAAGTCAACTCCCCGGGCCTGCGCCTCGGAACCCGATAAAATTTACAAAAACCGAACACCCAGTCCGTTACGAGTTTATGCATACAAAAATTATCTAATTCCGACACAATTTGGTCATTCAAATCATCATTTTAAATTTTTGAAAGATTTCACAATTTTCCCCAAATATTCCTTTAGATTCTCATGAATTTGAGGTTAAATCTAAGATATAATAACAAAATATAGTTGAAAATAGATACGAGACACTTACCCAATAATTTGGAGAAGTTTGGGTCTTTGGAAAATCGCCTATGGAGGTTTATGTTTTGAGAAAATTGAAAAATGGGTGAAAATCTCGTCAAAAATCTCTCTTAACAGGCCTCAGATGTCGCATTTGCGACCCAGGGTTCGCAATTGCGAACCTTCGCAAATTGCGAACAAGGCAGGGCTGGCAGAAGTCGCATTTGCAACAAAAAGTTTGCATTTGCGAACTGGGCATCACAATTGCGATGAAAAAGTTCGTATTTGCGACCACACCAGAAACCAACAATTTTTCCCGACACAAAAATAAGCATTACTTCCTCATATGAAGTCCAAATTCGATGATTCTTTTTCCTATGGCTCCGTAATTTCGATACGGATCTAATGGTTCAATAAAAATTGAATTTGGATCTCATTTGCTCAATGTGGTATCATTTTTGCTTGAAGAAACGACGATGAAGCATCCAAAAACAAGCGCAACATAGCCTAAACCTATCCGAAACTCACCCAAGTCCTCGGGGCTCCAAGCCAAACATGCACGCAAGTCTAAAAATATCCACGGACTTGCTCGTACGATCAAATTATCAAAATAACATCAAAAACTATGAATTTAATCTCAAAACTCATGATTTTCTAACTTTTCAACCGGACGTCCAAATCACGTCAAATCAATTCCGGTTCTCACCAAATTTCACAAATAGGACTTAAATATCATAATAAACTTGTACCGGGCTCCAGAACCAAAATACGAGTCTGATACCAACGAGTTCAAACATTAATTCATTTCTTTATTTCCTTTAAAAACCAGCACAACAATTTTCTTCAAAAAATATTTTCTAAGGCTAGGGACCTCGGAATTCAATTCCGGGCATACGCCCAAGTTTCGTATTTTATCGCGGACCTCCTGGGATCGTCAGAACACAGATCCGGGTCCATTTACCAAAAATGTTGACCAAAGTCAACTAAAAATCAAATTTTAACTCTAGAAATTACTATATTTTTCATATTTTCACATAAAAGCTTTCCGGTTTCACGTCCGGACTGTGCATGCAAGTCGATACACATAATATGAAGCTACTCGTGACCTCAAACTACCGAACCGAACACAATTGCTCAGAACGACCAGTCGGATCGTTATAGAGGTGTTGTTATATAAGAATGTTGTTATAGAGAGGTCTAACTGTACTAATATTCTCTATACATTATAGAATTTGGAGATGAATCTCCTCTAACAAAAGGTTAATAATTGAGGGACTTAGTTTCACTGGCCATTGTGTCTCATTCGATAAAAGTGACGAATTTTACTCGTCAACATCAAGTTGAACCACGCTTTAATTAGCTTCTTAAGGACATACACACAAACTCTAGGCCAAATTTATGTACCTGATGGTATTTTTATCCGCTTTTTGCATTCTTCCATGCATGAATAGAAATATTTAGAAGCAGAGCATGTTAGGATATCATGGTCTTACTAATCACTCCTTTCAATTATGTGATACACTTTTTCTTTTTAATTAGTTTGCTCCAAAAAAATTATTATATTTTTATATTTGAAAACTATTTAATCTTATCACATCTATATTTTATCTTTAATGACATGATTTGTTAGGACTAAACAACAACAACAAACCTAGTGAATTCCCACAAGTTGGATCTGAGGAGGGCAGTGTATACACAAACCTTATCTCTACCCCTAAAAAGGTAGATAGGTTATTTCCGATAGATACTCGGCTAAAGAAAAGATGAAAAGACTCAGTGCTAACTAGCACAAACAACAACTTTTTAGGACTCACTTGACATACAAATTCACATTTATAAGGAAGGAAAAAGGCATGTGAAACTTTTTCCAACTTTCGTTTTACTTAAACTCCAATATTCTAATTAATTGAAGGTTAAATGTGTTTAACTAGATATGATAAAGATCAAAATAAGAATACGTCGATATTCCAGGGATCAAAAGCAAAAGTCTCCCATGATAGGACGTTCATACTTGATTTAAAGTATGATTACAAATTAAACTAAAATATATTACTGATAGAAGCAACGAAAGCACAAAAATATTACATCAAGTACTGAAGAGGAAAGCCTAAAGTAAAATAATCTCAAGGGAAACATGTAAAGAATAAGCTCCCCTTTCTCTAAATTACATTACAGCGATTTACTGGATTTCCATATCAAGATCCATCAATCTATAACCTGATATGTACAGAAACAAAAAGGGATAGCTAGCACAATCAGGCAACTTAACATTGGCTGTGCAAATTTCAGATCATATATCACGAGCAATAGCCCAAGTCATTATTTTCAAACACTGCTGGAGGATTGCCCTCTAACAAGCAGAAAATAGGCGGAATAGTTAACGTCTCTTGTCCACCATATACGTTCCAGCAAAACGGATCCAACACTAAGTCACCTTGAGCAGGCAGAAGTTCTATGTCCGAAAGTGTTATGTTAGTGCAGGGAATAGTGTCACTACAAGCAAAATGCATTGGCGGACTTCTAATATCATATGTTCCTTTTATGCTAGAGTATTCAATGTCCGAAACGGACACTGCTGAGGTGCGGTTGCTGCATTCTTTTGAGAGGCAGTAGAATTGGTCTATTATTATGGGATTCCTTACGTTGTCCATGTGAATTTTAAGGAAGGAAATTCCAGATACTGCTCCATAACCACCTTGCCATGTCTTGATCCTCACTCCATTATCTGATTCCTTTATCACTGAGTCCGTCACTGTAATGTTTGATACGCATGCTCGCGAATTGTGGTTGCCTAAACTCCCAATGCTACAATGACAAAAGATAATTGCATTTTATTGAACTGCCCAAGTAAGCAACTAACTGTCAGGGAAATAATCTAGACAACCTGCTATAACACGTTAATTATACTGGTTGTATATATTTTTTTCCAATAAAGTAAAATCATTCTTATATTTGTTTACATTGTTTTTAGAGGTAAAAGTGTATTACTTGAACTATAAACAAGCATTTTGTACATCCACTTCTGAAGATAATATTATAATCACCCCATTAAGCTAGTTGATAGAGTATTATTAATATATTCCACCTGATTCCATGACCTCCAGGTCCACATGTGAGATTCCTAATATCCACATCGTGACATCCTGCCCCTATTGATACACAATCATCACCTATAATATAGTATACAAATTAAACCAATAGCAATTGAACGTTAGGAATAATTGATTGAGTAAAAAAAGAATTTTTGTTCGTAGTAATTAAGTAGAATTACGTACCATTAGAGATGAGTGAATCGTAAATTTCAACATTGGTGGTCTGCTCTATGTGAATACCATCAGTGTTGGGACTCCAGGCTGGAGCTGTAATGTGTAGGGATTCTATATGCACATTCTTGCAGTTATCAAATCTAAAATTAAATTGTGGACTATTCTCCATTCTAATTCCTTCCACCGTTAGATTTGAGCTCATGAAGAATCTAATGGCCTGCAAATACACGTACAGAATTTCACAAAATCTAATATTAATTGCAAAGAAAATATGCTTAGTGGTAAAAGCTTATTTTTTCACTCACAATTGGGCTGTCACATGGTCCAGGCAGTGTACTTCCATTAGGTCCCTGTTGTTGTACTGAGGATTAGATAATTCGTTCATTCGTACGTGTACAAAGATTAATGAAATTAACCACTATCCCTTATATATAGTAAAAAGAAAAGGAATTAAGTTGACACATATATATACTAAGTTTATAGTGCATACCTTATGCGGTTTGCAGGGCAGATTCCACCACTGTTCTCCCCTTCCATCTATGACGCCTCCGCCTTGCAGTGACAACTCATCAACTCTATAGAAAACCAGCCACTGCCGCCTGCTGTTGTTGCCCGGCCACGACTCTGGTCCATCTGGTGGCATTATTGTTCCTTCCAGCTTTCCATGTTGGCACACAATTTCAGTTACATATATAAACAAAAATCCCTCAGTCATTCCTTTTTTTTTTTTGGCTTTAAAAGATAATACTATTACTACAAAGTATGTATCACATTACATAATAATAGAACTTTTTAGTACATCTAAATTACAATAGAAAATAGGACAGGACATACTCCCAATGTTTCATTATATATATATATATATATATATCACAATTTAACGTTCGAGTAAGAATGATTCTGAAATGTTTTAATTTTAAACTTCTCATTTTATCCTCAGTGTGACCTATAGGTCACGGGTTCGAGTCGTGTAGACTGACTACATTACATCCTTGGGGAACGGCTCTTTCCCGGAAACTACTAAACGCGAGATACTTTGTGCATCGGGCTACCTTTTTTTTTTTTAAATATTTTCCCCCAGAATATCTTATAGCCATATATGAGCGTATGACATATTTAAGACTTCAAATTCGGCATGCGTTGAATATCATTAATCTTGTTTTTCATGTCTAGTCAAGCATTGTCGTGTAAAATGAAATGGAGGAAGGACATTGAAATTAGAAACCAAATACTACTAGTAAGTATCTTAACTAGGTACCTGAAAGACCAAACCACTTTGACAGGGACCAGTAAAAATAGTGGATTGGATCATGAAAGAATAACCAGAGGGAACGAAGATGACTGCTGACTCGACTTGACAAGCGGCATCCCACGCTGCTTTGAAAGCTTCAGTGTCATCTACAATGCCATCTCCTACAGCCCCAAACGACCTCACATCATAAACCCCTTCGTCTGCGGGTGGGTTAGAAGGCTCAGGTGGAATAGAAGGCGGATATGATATGTGGGAATGTTTCTTATTGTGATGGCCGCGGTGGCCGTGGTGATGATATCTAGCAGTAACATTATGGCTGCATAATAAAACCATGAAAAATGCAACTACTGTCATATAAAAAATGACAAGCAGTACTGGCACACGGGTTGATAGCGATGCCATTTCAAGTGTCGAATGAACAGATCGAAAATGACTAGTGGGAGTAAAAGTTCCTTTGAATTGGGTGAGGGTGAGGAAATTCAAGAATCAAGGAAAAGACTCTGTGTTGTTCAGAAAGTGGAAAGAAACTTAGAAGAGTTTTTATGGGAGGCAATTCTTGGCAAATGTGTCAACTTGCACATAAACAAATAAAAAGAAATGGAGAGTGTGGGAATGTTTGTGTTTCAGCACTACTGCATGCAGAAGCCGAAAGGCTGAGCTCATTTATCTATCTTTGCGTTGGACTCCTGGTATATATAGATGATGACTAGGTTCTGACCTACACACACTTATAACTTTATTTAGAAGAAGCAGCAATGAAAGTTTTAATTAGAAGAATTTGAGTATTTTTTTTTTATAAATAATCAAAGTCAGAATTTTATTACCACATGGGCAAAAATACACTCTTGATTGAAGGGGGCGGAGGCTGATCTTCTGTTACATCCAGGGGGATTTGAGTTATATACACTTACATTAGTACTAAAAAAATTTCTATGTATATCTTTGCCGTGGAGTCTTGGTACAACATGCCGTATATATATGACTAGATAGAGACCTACAATTATTTTAGATAAGCATTGTTGGTCTATTGTCATAACTCAGTTATTCCGCGCGACCTGAAGTTAATTAATATGTACTGTACATTATTTTTTTCAAATAATCTAGTCTTGGGGATGTGTGTGTATATATTATCTAATATACTACTATAAGACAATTATTATGTACATCATTTAATTAAAACTTTAGAGAAATCAGTGTCGGATGGAAACAGGCCATTTTGATATATAGGAGACATTTAATTTCCTATTTGAAGTTACAGTAGTTAGAATATTGATACAAAAATGCAAATACTAGTAGTAATGTAGTGCAGGAAACAGGCCATTTTGATAGGAGACATTGGCTTTTTAGAGAATGTGGAGGCCGCGCATGCAATGACTCTGCCCCTGGAAAAAAAGGTAAAAACGGAATAACCAGAATTGTTTGCCTTTCCCCTTTTGAGTGCGTGAGTTGGTGTTGGTGGGTGAATGAATGGCCATTAACTTGAAAAAAAAGCCATTCCTCTTCTCCCTAGCCCTTCGGCTACCCCCATGTTCTTCCCCATAACTTTCATCACCTTTTCTTTTCTGGTCCCAATTTTTTAACTTATTTTTCAATCCCCTGCAAAACAGTTAAGTAGTAGTATACTTTTTCTCTCCCTTGTATTTAAGATAATACTACTTGCACCCCTACTTTATTATAAACATTTAATTTCTTATTGATACGTCTGATAAACGTTGCTACCGCCAGCAACTTTCATTTCCAAGTTGAGTAATTAAATACTACTGACTAAGAAAGTAAGTAAGATTCTCCTCAGAGCTCAGATTCGTATATGTTAATCCCTTTCGACAAAACCATTTCATCTTTCATAAATTCATACGGACAAACCAATATGCTCGAGTCAAATCTAATTTTAGTATATAGGTCACTACTACTACTACTAAGTTAATTGCTGTAAGTTTCCAGATTAGTAAAGTAATCATTGATGACAGAAGGCGTGAATTCTTGTGGTCCTCAAATATTTTAGTTCCATTTCGATCATCTCCTTTCAAAAAATCTGTTTTAATGGAACAACTTCAAGACAAGGTTCGCGATACGCTAGTTGGAATGTTTTTTGTTCGGAAAAAGGGTCAAATATGTCCTTATACTATTGAAAAGGGTTTAATATTACCCTCCGTTATACTATCAATCCAAATATACCTCTAACGTCATACTATTGGTCTAAATATATCCCTGACATCATGAAAGTGGTATAAACCTACCCTTCCTTCGTTAACTGCCTCCCCTATGAACACATTTTATTGCTACCTCACCATTTCACCTTGTTTGCAGCTACCAAGTTCAATTACTTTAAAGTTCTATCATTATTTTGAAGACTTCATTGCCTCTACTTCCTCTTGCTTTTCAAAATACTTGTTGCTTCTCCGGCCGATCCTGGAATTGTACGTACCTTTCACTTGATCTTACAATTTTGTGTTTTATTTTGCATTTCCTTGTGTTGCTGCTGAATTTGTAAGACCTATTTAGGGAAAATTTAGTAGCACTTTTATTTTAACATAAAACGTAAAGAGAGAAAAAAATAGAAGCCTTCCAGAAATGTGGTTGAAGAGAAAGAAACAATAAAAATTAACTCTCGTGTCTAGGTTATTTTTCTTTCTCACCAAGATAAAGATAATATGAAACAATGTGAACCGAGAAAATTCTGATTTTGCTATTCAAAATTCATGCTTATAAGAACGAAATACATTTTGTTTTATATAAAAAACTAAGCAAAGATACAGGCAAACTAGTTTAAGGTTTCAAAATTGACCATGTTAGCATTTCTTTTGATATAGTTTGTCTGTATATCTATGATCTGTGATTTTCTTCAAATGAAAGGGAAAGAAAGGTTGTGGGGAAGGGATGCAAATGGGAGTATAATGGTGAGGTAGCAATGAAATGTTGTCATAGGGAGACACTTAACGGAGGAAGTATAGGTTTGTACCACTTTTACGATGTCAGGGATATATTTGGACTGATAGTATGATGTTAGGGATATATTTGGACTGATAGTTTAACGGAGGGCAATATTAGGCCTTTTCAATAATATAGGGACATATTTGACCCTTTTCCGTTTTTTGTTTAAAGGAAAACAACAAAAAATAAAAATAAACGAGAGAACATTGTTGCCGATTTTTTTTTTTTTTTGGGTCTCTTTCAATACTTTCGGTTGCACTTGCTAGTGCTGAATTATAATGCATTCTAATCCGCTTAGTAGTACATATATGTATACAAGCACAATCTGCTCACTTACAGCACCATTACATGCATGAATGTTTCATATAAATGAGTATAAGATAAAAAATAAGGTAAGGTGAAATAATTTAAGAGGCATACTCTAACTGTTGCTTAAATATTGGACCTCGATCGTCTATTTTCATTATAAATTGTAAAAAGGAGGATCTATGCCTTTATTTGTAGAAATTAACTATAAGAATTAAAAATGACGGGCGATTTGCACGACCTGGATGATTTGGTGTCGCTGTTAAAATTTTGATCCTGCTAAGAAATTTTATAGGAAAATAGCCCTCGGTCAGAATTTTGGGAAGCGTTCCTAGCGGTCATAAGTTTTTATACAATGATTTATCATAAAACGTGGCAATCGCCACAATTTTTATATGGCGATAAGGGCGCCCTTCCATAAAGCAAGTAAAACAACCGCTTTAGGTCTTATATTTGTGAGGGCTCCATTTTTTATTATACCTAATAGATATAAGTTTAAAAAAGAGTTATGTAAGGTAAAAAAGTTTGATTTTTTTCTTTAACAAATATAGAGAAGAAGGATTTGCAACTGCTATGATTTCTACCAAGGAAATTGTACTTGAAATAATATCAAACCCGAATTTCGTAAGAAACGTGTGATATATAGGAAGTAACAATTTAATGCGAATGTTGATAATAAAAATCTCAAAATCTTTCGAAGAGTCCTTTAGAGTTGATTACTTTTATACATAATAGACAAAGCTATTTTTTCACTTCAAAATAGATTTGAACAATTCGAAGCATATAAAAATATTTTTGGTTTTCTATTTGGCAGTAAAAACTAAGATCACTAGATGTTGGAAATTTGAAAAAATATTGTCTTAATCTTGAATGTTCCTTAAAGCATAATAATCAATTCGATATTAATGGTTTAGCTTTATTTTCTGAATTAAAAGTATTAAGGAAAATAGTACAATTAGAAGATAACAGTTTAATTGATACACTTAATCAAATAAAAAAGATTTAATTCTTTTCCAAATGCCTAAATTGCTTATGAAATAATGTTCACAACTCATGTTACCGTTGCTTCAGCGGAAAGAAGTTTTCAAAATTAAAATTGATAAAATCTTACCTAAGAAAAATAATATCACAAGAAAGATTAAATAGATTAGTTATATTATCAATTGAGAAATATTTATTAGGAGTTATAGATTATAAGAAAATTATTAATAACTTTGTATCTAAGAAAAGTTAAGAAATAGACTTCAAATAAAAAATAAAATAAAAAGTTAAGGCATTTCATAAAGTTTAGCTTTAGGCCACAAAATTCGTCGGGCCGCCCCTAATGGTGATAATCAGGATTTGCCACAAAGCCTGACAGATTGTTAGGATTTTTCAGCTATTGCGGTTAAAAATCCCGACGATCGCTAAAACTATATGTTAAAGAAAATTCTGACTATCACTAGGAGCCCAAATTCTGAACAGTCTATTTTCTCAGTATTTTTCCTAATGAGGTCAAAATCAGAGCAATAATCCTAAAAAGGTCCACCCAACATAATTTAGTGAAGAACGACTCTAATCACGATAAAAGGAGACAAAGCTCTTGTAGTGAATAGTGATCAAAACTTGCTGAAGTTCTTTTTAAAAAAAACCTCCTTGGAGTTAGGGTTCAGTAGCTAGTTAATTTCCGGCAGTAGGTGCCTAAGGCCTGTATGGAGGAAAGCATTTTCAAAGTCAAAATCCAATCACTAAGTTGACATAATAAGTAAATATATCCACCAAAGTTACCTATATGTCAGCCTGAGTAGTCGCTATTGTACATGCCACTCTGTCCATTACATTTTATGGGAACTTTTTTTTATGAATTTCACATAAACTAAAATTATATAGAGTACCAAAATCGCCCTTGCTATTAATAATTAAATGAAAATTGAAGAGAACTCTACACGTTTTTTTGCATACTAGTTTCTTGATACGTACACGTATTATTCCGTACAAGCAGTAATTTTCTTTTTTTTAAAATATTATTAAAAAATGTGAAATATTACACAAAAATTTCAAAAGAAAAAAATATAAGCTAAAAAGAATAAATAGTTTTAAAGATGTAGTGTTGACTGGATAGCTCTGCGAAGATCAATAATTATATTTAGTTAGACAAGTGTATTTTATAATTACATAAATTTAGTTGTTATGAGTTACAAACATATAATATGACCGTAATTTCACCTAATATTTCTTTGTAGATATTGTTCTTAAAGTTGTTCCATTTTAATGTTTCAGCGAAATGATCCGTGCAACAAATAAAAAGAGAAAATAATACTTATTTACACATGATATATATTTTTTAAACAATGGAAGAATTAAATGTTTGTAAAATTTTGTGAACAATTAAGTAAGAAGAGACTGACAATAAATAAAATATAACAAAAAGAATTTTTTTCCCATTGTTATGCAAAATTATACAAGAATTTTGAAAAATTAATTGCAAAAGGTTGAGGGAACTAAAAGGATTTGTGCTTATTTACAAAGGTATAATTTTTTGAAGGGTATCATAGTCACTTAAGTTTATAGGATTATTTTGATCTTTCACAATCAATATTTTATCCTCATGCTTATAATATTGTATGAGTTATCTCTTTATAGAAGGTTTGTATCAAATGGTCCTAACTAACAAGCAGCCGCAGATACTGAATTTAAACTCCACCAGTTCAATTTTAAAGTTTTTATCTTTGAACTCATTATATTTTTAAAGGTATGAGTTCATATATACTACTCCCTCCGTTCCAGTTTATGTGAACCTATTTCCTTTTTGGCCCGTTCCAAAAGGAATGACCAATTTTTAAATTTAGAAACAATTTAGCTTAAATATTCAATTTTATCCTTAATGAGATCCTTTTATAACCACACAAATACTCTAAACCCCTTTTTGACTTGTTTAGGACCACAAATTCCAATAGTCTTTATTTTTTCTTAAACTCTGTACCCAGTCAAACAGGTTCACATAAATTGGAATGGAGGGAGCATTTGTTATAATTTTAATGAATTTTTACACATAATTTATGCTCAACACCAAAAATACTAGGCTTAGTGTATAGGGTAAAATATGTTCAACTTAAATGCTCGCATAATAAAGTGACACGTGGAGCCGAATAGAGAAGGCAATCAGGTCCCAAGGCAACAATCTCGTTTGTTCCCGAAAGGAATGGTGCTCATAAAGACGAATTAAATACCTACCACCTGGTAGTATTTAATGGAGAATATTCTATAGCATTAAGTGCATGGTCCGTTATAGAGAATATGACATTCACTGTCTACCGTTACATATTCTTTAATGGCTCTCATAATTTTCATTTAAGAGGGGCTTGGTCCTAGGACCTTGTTCCCTAGGTGCAACTATAAATAATGAGCTCTACAACCATTGTAAAGGGGACGAATTTTCTAACAAAGCTGATACTGTTATGAAATAATAAAAGGAGAAGATTGTAGAGAAAAGTAACGAGAGAGAGCTCTTATTGATTTGTGATGAATTACAATGGAATACAACCTCTCTATTTATAGGAAAAAGTGATTTAGCCACCAAGTAACAAACCCTAAAATCTCTCTAAAATATAGACATTCACTTTAAATACAATTCTATTTATAACACTCCCCCTTGAATATCTATTCAGCAGATAAAGTGTCTCGCTAAAACCTTAACTAAAATAAAACCCAGAGGGAAAAATTCTAGTGAAGGAAAAAGAGTACCCATATCTAACAATACGCCTTTTGGTTGCCTCGTTAAAAACCTTGCAAGAAAAATCCAGTGGGATAAAACTTTGCAAGGGAAAAAGAGTACAACGCATATTAACTCCCCCTGATAAGAACATCAATTCATATATTTGAGTCTTTGCATTCCAATCGTGTGTACCATCTTCAAAAGATCGTTGGTAGATATTTGATAAACCAATCAGTCATATCAACTTGAATGAATATGTTGCACCTTGAAATCATCATTCTTGATAGATATATAATATCTTCATATATATCGTGGAATGACTTTTCAATATCTCCATAGAGGTAAAAATTCTCACTATCATATTATCATGATTATAGTTATAGCAAGATACATATATGCACAAATTGGACTTAGAATGTGGTGCTTCAAAACCAAGAATTGTATATGCTTTAAGTGATTCAAATCCTTCAGGGATTGTCAATAAGTTAAGCCATATAAATAAATTTTAGATGCATATCAAGTTTTCATGTCATGCTAGTCATATAAGATAGATAAAAATGATTGCACACACCATTGGCGTTATACTTTTAAGTGTTTGAACTATAGGTCCAAAACTATATGTCTTTCATATGAAACCAATTATACTTGAATTGTTTCTTCAGACTTAAGATCCTCATATATATTTAACGTTATCATAGATGTTATTGACGGACATTTTATATCGGTTCCAACAACCTTTTTTCATAAAGACATGACATAAAGATCTCTTCATTCATATTTTCAGGTACCTGAACCACTCCTGAAATTTTATAAAGTATTATGTCATGTGATCTTCTAGATCACTTACCTCCTTATTATGATCATTTTGCTCATCTTCTTTATGAAGAACTTTTTTGAAACCATTTTGTCTATACGCTTTAATCGTACCATAGACTTTATCCTTCTAGGACTTATTCTAATCGTACCATAGACTTTTCTTCGGGTCAGCAAATGCGTCTGACATTCTTTGCAATATATTGCAGATGAATTATCTTTTTATGAACTTCAAGTTCATATTATCTTATTCTAGGATCAAGATGTACAAATGATAATTTATGTAACCTTTTTCTCAACTGTTTATTCTGTCTCCCCCTCATGTTAGAAAAACTAACTTGCTTCTTCAACTTTAGAAAGTCAATTTTGTGTGTTATGGTGTTAATCAAATATACACCGCACATCAATAATAAGAAGATAGAATTATTTTGTTCCTGACCCTGAACCATTTGTGAAGGGATAATGTAATATACTTTCGTATATAACATATATCAAACTAATATAAATAACTTTGTTCTCATAAGCAATAGTTTAACTATTAAGTGGAGGCACTCAATAAATTATTTTGCTAAACAAGTTGTGATATAAACCAACTTATCAAGATGAACTTTCTTGAATAGAAAATATGAAAATTATGTTCGAAATTAGATTATTGAGCAAGTAACCTCGAGATTATAAGGTTGCGGGTTAATAATAATCGCACATGTAACCATCTCAAAGATACATCTTATGTGGTATACATTGCAGGTGAATGGGCCCATATTCACATTTGATATTTCCAGTCTTCATGGGATTCAATCCTAATTTTAGTTAGTCTATTAATTAATGAGAACAAGCAATATAAGAGAATTCGCAAAGAACTTTCTAGTTCTGTGACGACCCGGCCGGTCGTCTTAAGAATTAACCCCTCAAACTCCTATTAACTATCTTCCCCGTGTTTATTTATGCTATTTTTGATTTGCCGGGATGTTCGGTTTTGAGTTTCGACGAGTTTTAGGACACTTAGTCCCTAAATGAGAGCTTAAGTTTGGGAAATTTGACCGTAGTTGGAACAGTATGAAGACGGCCTCAGAATGTAATTCTGATGGTTCCGTTAGCTTGATTGAGTGATTTCGGGTTTAGGGGCGTGTTCGGATTGTGTTTTGGAGGTCCGTAGCTAATTTAGGCTTGAAATGCCGAAAGTTGAATTTTTGAAGTTTCTGGTTCGATAGTGAGATTTTGATCCGAGGGTTGAAATGGAATTCCGGAAGTTGGAGTAGCTCTATAGTGTTTAATGTGAAGTGTGTGCAAAATTTCAGGTCATTCGGACGAGGTTTGATAGACTTTTTGATCGAAAGCGTATTTTTAGAGTTTTGGAATTCTTAGGCTTGAATCCGATGAAAAATAGGTGTTTTGATGATGTTTTGAGCGTTCCAAAGGTTGGAACAAGTTTGAATGATGTTTTAGGATTGGTTGGCAGGGTTGGTTGAGGTCCCAGGGGGCCTCGGGTGTGTGGATGCTTAACGGGTCATTTTGGAACTTAGAGAAATTGCAGAAAATTGCAGCAGCCCACTTCTGGTTTCCTTTTTCGCGTTCGTGAGTGGGGTCTCATGTTCGCGAAGAGGAGCTGGGGATGGGGGAGGTTTAATTCTTCGCGTTCGTGAAGTTTCTCCCGCGTTCGCGAAGCTTAGGGCTCTTATACCTACGGGTTCGCGATGGTGTTCCCGCGTTCGCGTAGGAGGAGGAGATTGTGCACCGTGTTCGCGACTAGGGCATCACGTTCACGATGAAGGAAAGCTGGACCAAGCAAAGTTGTGCTTTGCGAATGCGATGGTCCTTCCGCGTTCGCAAAAAAGGAAATACTTGGGCAGAATATAAAATTTCAAAATCGAGGGTTTAGCCATTTTTATCAAAACTTAAACTTGGGAGCTCGGATTTGAGCAAGATTTTGAGGGATTTTCAGAGATATCGATTAGGTAATGATTCTTAACTCTTTTTTGCTTGTAACCCAGTAATCCAAATATGAATTCATCATTTAATTTTGGATTGGAGATGAAAATTGGGAAAGAGTTAGAAGGAAGTTCTTAGACCTAGAATTTTACTTTTGATTGGGAATTTGACCTTAGATTTGGATAATTTTGGTATGCATGAACTCGGGAGAGTGTGAGGATTCTGAAAATATAAATTTTACCCGATTCCGAGATGTGGGCTTGAGGGGCATTTTGGTTATTTTACCTCATTTCGTGTATTAGCTTAGAATTTCTTTGTAGAATCAGTTATTTGAAGTGTTATTTACATTATACAATTGAATTAAATAGATTTGGGTCATTTGGAGTTTAGTACTCGTGGTAAGAGCATGATTTCGGGTTGATTTTTGAGCCGGTTCGAGGTAAGTATCTTGCCTAACCTTGTGTGGGGGACCTTTCCCCTTAGGATTTGGTATATTTGGTAATTGAAATGCCTTGTAAGTGAGGTGACGAGTGCGTACTTGTGCTAATTGTTGGAAATCCAATTTTCATTAAGTAATTACTAGTATGTTTCCTTTCCTGTTTTTATTACTTGCACTATTAAGCCTGTTGTTAGCTTAGGAAAGCATGTCTAAGTGATTTAATTGCTTTATTTGCTCAAATTGCCTTACCTGAATTCTATGCAGCATGCTAGGCTAGAATTACTTGTTGCTTAATATGAAATTTGCCATTTCTGAATATTTTTCTGTTGCTGCTGTGTATTTACATTGGGACTACGGATGTGGGGTTCCGGTAGCTGCCACTTGTCTGTTTATTTGGGACTACGGATATGGGATTCTGGTAGATCCTCCTTGTCTGTTTATTTGGGACTACGGATGTGGGATTCCGATAGATCCCCCTGTATAGTTATATAGAACTACGGGACTGCACCCGGTAGATTCCCCCAATACTAGGTATTTATATTTGGGAATACGGATCGGAATTACGGTAGATCCCCACGTACTGATAGTTGGACTACGGGACGGAGGGATCCTGGGAGATCCTTCGGATATATATATTATGGACTATGGGACGGTATCCTAGGAGATCCACTGGATAGATTTAATTGGGACTACAGGACAGTATCCTGGAAGGTACCCCGGTTGTTATCTCTGTGTTGAGTTGTATTTCCTTTCCGTGATTATTTTGCCTATGTTCTAGTTGTTGTTTCTCTTTCTATTCTATGTTATTTCTTACTGTTGCACTTAATTATACTTTCTTATTCTACACTGTTATACTTCGTATTTTATTTAACCTCAGTAGGGCCCTGACCTTCCTCGTCACTACCCGACCGAGGTTAGGCTTAGCACTTACTGAGTACCGCTATAGTATACTCATGCCCCTTCTGCACATATTTTCATGTGCAGATCCAAGTACTGTGACTCAATCCTATCACCCTTGAGGAGAGGCGACTGCTCCAGCGACTTCGAGGTATATCTGTCGCGTCCGCAGACCGAGGAATCCCTTTCTATTCTAGCTTTTAAACATTTGCCCTTCTGTATTTCTTTTCCTTGTTAGATATTCTGGAGTTAGAGTACTGTGTAGTGATCCTTAGCTTGTGATTCATGGGTTTCCGGGTCTTGGAGATATGTATTGGTTTCTGAGAGTTAAATATTCTATATGCTGAGCGGCACTTTTAAACACTGTCTTATTACTCTAATTCTGTTTTAAATTGTTTTACTTACGCAAATTGGTTTATTTTCTGAAATTTAGGCTTACCTAGTCGCAGGGACTAGGTGCCGTCACGACGGTTCACGGAGGGCGAACCGGGGTCGTGACAAGTTCTTTAATATTTACCCATATGAATTCTCTTTTATTTTTGCACATCATACATAAATTGATATGGCTAAACTAGTTATGCCATCTGGATAAATTATCAATATTGATAAACTTCAGGTTTACACCATGACGGGTGCAATTATCAATAAACTCCAAGTTTATTATGACATATATGTTTATATCAATAAACATTTACTTTATTGTTACATACTTTTATTTGTGTAGTAAAAACTGGAGAATAAAGCTGGTAGCTTTTTACATACATATTACCCCGTTACAAGTTGTAGTAATAGATGATATTAAATCTTTCATTTATTTATAGTCTCAATATAACCAACCGCTTTCGCGAATACTTTGGAAACTGAATATGTTTCTTTGAGACTTACTACGACACAATAACTTGTTGATAAACAATTTTATTCCTCCTAGGCAGTAATAATTGGCTCTTTCAGAGCTCTCAATTAATTTTGTACTACCACATGTTCATCAACATCCATATGGTGAGTATCTCTTTTAAAGAGAAAGTTATACCAGTATGGTCATGGTCAAAGTTAGATGCAAGATATGTTTCTAGCATTATTGTTGTCCTTTAATAATCACATTGCCAAAATATTTAGGCGTACAATAGGTACTTAACCAATGACCATTTATGCCATAATAATGACGTTATTTTCTTATTTCATCTCAAATCTCCTTCTAGACGTGCGTGTGGTATATTCACTACCACTAGCACGTTCATATTCTTTCAATAATGAATATGTATTCATAAATCACATGTTGTCACATTTACATCATGAATAGACCATAATCATCTATCTGTGCTTTACAAAATCTTATGTCAAATCAATGACAAATATTACTTTCTTAGAGTGAAGGATTATTTTGAGAATCCTTACTGTTCTCATTATCATAATGATGACGATTATAATTTTGTCTATTGCCACGTCCACATCCATTGATACCCTCACGGTAATAATTTTTTCCTTCTTTCAGACTTATAACATATTGCTACCATATTCTCTTAAAGGGAATGAGAATGAAGCAAATTTAATGGGATGAGTTTTCACTTCTTGTGCTTATAATCATACATGAGTTTGATCATGGTAAGACATAAAAATTTTACCACTTCGAGTGGTTATAATTTCGTACAAACTCTATTAAAATTATAATCAAATTTTGTTGTCTTTGCTTATATTTAAAATCAAATCATAAAATTTCAAGAAAAATAAGGTAAAATACTTACCCTCAATCCAGAATTTATTCCTGAATGAAGTTCATGGAACCATTAACAATCATTATACTCAATATTATATACAAGTTGAGCACCATGCATGTATCCCAAAGCTTGGTGACCAAAGCAGATGCCTCTACTCAATTGGTTAGAGTCTCGTGCTAATAACGTGTTATGAAATAATAAAAGGAGAAGAAGATTATTGTAGAGAAAAGTAGATAGAGAGAGAGAGAGAGAGAGATTCTTATTGATTTGTGATGAATTACAATGGAATAAAACTCCTCTATTTATAGGAAAAAGTGACTTAGCCACCAAGTAACAAACCCTAAAATATCTCTAAAATATAGACATTCACCTTAAATATTATTCTTTTTATAACAGATACTATACTTTGTTCAAAACACAATAATATTTTACCTTCTTGCTTATTAATATCGTTACTACTGCCTCCGAAAGCCTTGTTCCCGGAATCAAGATTTCTACTGTCTTATCTGCATTTCAACGCTAAGTCTTACATTTTTGTCTCATTTATTTATCATTCTAGGATCAAATCGATTCACTTGTATATAAACCACGTATAAATTCAACTGTACCATTTACAAGTAAACAATTTAGCGCCCATCATGGGGCTTATACAATTGTGTAATCGAGTTGATCCTTGCATCTGTTACTAATCTGTTTGATTCTTTGTTCTTATAAAAAATCATAGAAAATGACAGATAGCGATTTCAACATCACACACAATGTTGAGGCCCAGGAAAATCAGCCTCAACACGAATATTCAATCAGTGACCGCAATGAGGGAGATGAGGCAACGCCGGTTCATGGCGGGAAATATCCACGACATGTTCAAGAGGCAACTATTGATGATGCTGAAGACGATCACGTCACTAAAATAGTAAGTATCCCAAGGGAGGAACAGAAGGCTATTATGGGCCATCTCTCACGACAGGATCAGGTCATGACAGAATTGAGGCAAGCATTGTCAGGTGCTTCCTGTCGCACCTCCTTATTCTGCGCCCGCTGGGCGCGTGGGGAGTTTTCTCCAATTGAAGGACAGTCGAAACGGGATTTGTTTATCTGTTTTAGAGTCGCCACCTGGGAATTTTAAGGCGTCCCAAGTCACCAATTATAATCCCTGAATAGAGGAGAATATGACCCTGTTTATTATTCCGCGAACCAAAAATCCTGAGTAAGGAATTCTGTTAATCCGGAAGAAGGTGTTAGGCATTTCCGAATTCCGTGGTTCTAGCACGGTCGCTTAACTGTTTTTATTATTGGCTTAATTGTCTTGATTTTTATTAAATACTTTTTGTTACGTGATTTTTCTACCGCTTTTACTTATTGTGATTAAGGACCCTTCTTTGAATCGAATTACGCGTACGTATATTCGTGTTATAAATTAAAAAAATGCAGAATTGTGTCACGCGTACGTGTACACAATAATTTTTGATAATATATTTATTAAACAATCATTTTTCGAAATTATGTCGAATCAAGAATATTTGTTTCTATTGAACAATGAACCGTACATCTCGGGTTTTTATGAAATTGATTTAACGTCTTAAGAAAAATCCTTTTAATAAATATTCGCTCGAAATTGCGCGTACGCATAATCCGAATTTTTTGCTGTAAAAATATAATCAGGGTACGCGAACGTATCCCTAATTGCGCAAAATATTTGTAATGATATTAGGGATTTTTCCACAAATTATTTATTATATCTATACATTTTTATGTGAAAATCATGATAAATTCCCATTTGAGGTGCCCTTAAATTCTTTGAAAAGAATTTACGAATTATTAAATGTTGACCGTTGATTATATTTTCCGAATATAAGTTATATTCATTCCAACTATTCAATTTCAATGGACAGAATAAAAATATGATTAATACTAAAAAAACAAATATGACATATATATATATATATATATCAAAGAATAAATTGCATATAAAACTGAAAATGAATGATTCATAAAGGAAGGAAATATTTTCCAAATTTTTTTTTCATGATTTACTTAATGCAAATTCTATTTCTAATTACCATTGATATCAAGTGTTGCAATTGGTACTTATACATCTCGTTTCATTCTCATATACTCGCTTTTAATCTAATAAGCCTAATTATTTGATCAATTTGTCTTATGAAGGTAGATAGGCATTGAGTTTATAATGGCTGAATTATTATACAAGTTAATTCAATAAAATTACCTTACATGCAACTTAACTGTATATCGTAAACATTCATAACGTTTTAACATTGTAACAAGCTACATCATATCACCTTTCGCCAACTTTTATACACACATCTATTATCTTATAAAAATATACCACCAACACCATCTTAACCTTATTTATCAATAAATATCACTACTGTAATTTTCTTGGCACTTCTACATCACTTCTTACTTAACTAACAACAAAATTAAATAATGACCAACATTCATGCCATATTCCCTACTTTGACAATTTAATATGATTAAACTAATGAGATAATGAGCTAATATTATTACAAATCTTTATACGAACTTTCAAAGTAAGACAATTAGCTCATAGCTATCAAATTGAATTCACTACTAATTAACTAACATAAAAATAAAAAATGAAATTTAAATTGATGAACTTGGACAAATAAAAAAAAATTCAATTCAAACTTCATTGATGAGTCATGTTGAATCTCTTTCCAACTTAAAATTTAAAAGACATGTACCTGAAAATGAAGGTGGAGGGAGTAAATTTCAGCAGTAGCAGCAGTAACAAATCCAGCCAAATACCAATATTCCCACAGATTTAAACAATAATAAGATCCGAAGAAAACAGATGCACAATATAGTTATTTTTTAAAAGACACTTCAGATGTTAACTGAATCAGTGGAACCACGTAAGGTTGAACAGATTCAACAAAATAAACAATATTTCAGATTTCAATTTCTTTTCAGTTTCAAATTCCCATTTTTTTTTCCTGATTTTTTCTGTTTCTGCTGCTGTATATCTGTGTGTGTGTATGACTGTTCTTTTTGTTCCTTTTCTGTTTCTTCTTCCTCTCCTAAATTCTCTCAAACTAATCTTCTTCTGAAAACTGATTTCCCTCCCTCTGAAAACTGATTAAAACTCTCCTTCTGTCTGAAACTCCCTTCTGTCTGAAAACTGTATTCAAGTTTTCTAAAAAAAAACTCCTTAAAAAAAACTCTCTTAAAAATTCTCCCCCCCCCCCCCCTCCAAGGTCTGTCCAGCTCCTGTATTTATACAGGGCTGGTTGCACCCTATTAATGTTGGATGGACCCTTTCTTTCTTTTTTAAAAAACAGAAAATCTCATTCAAAATCTGCTTTACTATTTTAAATCCCATTATGTAAAACCTTTTCCCTGATTTTCAGCACTCCCATTACCCTTTGTTTCCCATTATCCCATTAAATTATAGCCACTAACATTACATTATAATACACTAGCATTATTACATTACCCTACTGTTTCATTCCTCAAATACCCCCTGAAAACCCCTTAATACTACTGTTATTGCTGCCCCAGACCAAAACTGCTTAAACTTTAACCAAATTATCTGAATTAATCCTGTTTAGCAGCTAATAACCAATTCCTAAATCAAACAAACATTCTGTCTTTACATATTATGCTAAACAGGGAAATGCAATAGCTAATGTACAAGAGCTAAATTCAGATTGAACACTGAACTTGCATCCAATCATATTAACAATACACAGAACTCAAAAGAACATTTCAACTGAAATTCAAAATCGAACAAAGAGCAACAAATGCAGGAACATTGTCAGTATTGACACTGCCCCGAACTTAATGTTCAAAAATCATACATAACACCTACTTGATGAACTTACTGATTTGTAAACAAACATGATTTAATTGACAAGTATCAATCAGTAGACTATTTACATCATTTGTCCATAATTGGTCTAAAATAATAGAAGCAGACTGTTTTTATTAGCTTTATCATAAATGAGAATTCATAATATAACTAATCGATGAACTTAATCGAGTCGATTACTTACATTATGAACAATCACAACCAACTAAAACAATTTCATATTTTGATCAGGTAGATAGGTAAGAAACAGAAATGACAGAATTAATCAAAACACAAATATAAAAAATTAACAAGCTATTAATACAGTCAACAATACACGTAGAATACACAAAATAATAGAAAAAATACCTTTGAATCTTCAAACTTCATATGAACTCGAACTCAAATTTGGATTTCGGATTTTTTGTTTGAAATCAAACTGACCTTAGTCGAAGTATTTTCCACTGAAAATACTTCGACTAAGGTCGATTAAACCTCAATCTTCATTTAATATGAACGGAATCCAAAAGTTTGGTATTCTTAGGGTTTCAGGTTCTTGGATCTTAAATCCGATCATTTCCGGGCAGATTCGAGAAGAACCAAACATGACACAAGGGTGAGGGTAGCCTAGGGGTCATTTGGTGTCAGCTTAAAACAAATCTGAGCTTGTTCTTGTTTGGTCCGAATCTTCAAAAGAAGATTCGAGAAGCTCGGAATTGATTCGAGCTAAACAAACGACAAATCCATACTCAGGATGACTAGGGGAAGCTATGGTGTTAACTAGGTGCTGATTGGTTTAGATCAGGTTTTCAGGCCAACCTTCGATTTAAGATTCGAAGGGTTGGGGCCTGATTCGAAGGAAACTAAGGTCGGATTCGTGTAGGGGATGTTCAGGAGGTCCTAGGGTGTTAAGTTGGTGACCGGCGGCGTTGATGCCGCCGGGTTTCAGGCGGTGGAATCCTAGGGCGGCTAGGGTTGGGAGTAGGGGTTTGGGGGACGATGATGAACAGTGTAGGAGGGGGGGTGTTTAGTTAGGGGCCGGGTAAAGTCTTGGGATTTATATAGGGGTGGGGTGGATTGGTATCGTCCGTTGGATCAAGTAGAATGGATGGCCGGGATTAATTCATTAAACCAAATGACATCGTTTGGTTTAAAGTCGGGGTCAGACTGAATCGGGTCATTGGGTCGGGTTATGGGTTGCGGGTAAGGGCAGGGGATCTTGACCGTTGGTTGGATTTAATCCAACGGCCCTTGATGAGAGGTGACCATACGACGTCGTTTGGTCTTAGTTTGGGACTGGACCTGATAGGTTGTTTGGATTGGGCTGAGGAAGTGTAATTTGATTTGGGCCTGGATTTTAAATCCAGGTCCGATTTTTTTATTTCCTTTTCAATTATTTTCTAATTTTATTATTAATAAAAAAATCCTAATAAAATTATAAAACAATTTTTAACCTTACACAAAAATATTAATTACTTCATAACAATTGTTTAACACATAGTCAAAACACCAATCACACAGTGAAACATTTGAAATAGAACCAATGCATATTTTTTGTGATTTTATTTAAATTAACTAAATTAAATGCATACTTAAATCCTAGATATGCATGAAACATGTATTTTTATTTTTATTTTGTTTAATTATAACAAAGCAAACATTTTACGGACAAAAGACAAACAATTAATAAACGCAACACAAATTCTAAAATTGCACACTAAAAGAAATTTATTTTATTTTTGATTTATTTTGGAGTAGTTTTTCGTAAAGCAAAAATCACGTGCTCACAGTTGCCCCTCTTTGTGCGGAAACTCGAAGAGTTTTCGTGCAAAGATAAAGTGAGCGGATACGAGCGATTTTTTGCCCGTTCGAATACTCCGTGGGAAGCATTTTTAGAAAGATTTGACCGAACCTCTGCTTCAAAGATTTCCTACATATCCTTGGCTATAAAGGAATCAGGTCAATGTAGTTCAGGAATTTTTTAGTAGCTGGGACTATCATGGGACTATGATGTTACTGCTGCTTCGTGCTGTTTTTACTGCTTGCTGACCTCCTTATTACACCTTACTTTAAAGGAAATACAAAATTAAACTAGACTATGGTACATGAATTATAAATCTTATCTAGATCATGCCCTTGCGTTTCTTGTTGTCTTGATATCTTGGTGACTCTTGGGCATTTGTCTTATTCCGTATTCCTTTCATTGTGTCCCGTATTTTCTTTTGGGATTCTTGTTGTTTCTTGCTGGGGATTCTGTTGGACTCCTTTGCTTTATCGGTTCTAAGTGTGCTCCTTTCATATGAGCGGGCTTTTTGATTTCAACACTTCAATTGCATTCCCTCGTTCTTCAGGTGGGTGCCTTGACTGCTTCTTTTCTTTTTTCATCCTCATTCTCCAGGTGGACGCCTGACTTCTTCTCTTCTTTGTCCTCATTCTCCAGGTGGACGCCTGACTTCTTTAATTTTCATCCTCATTCTTCAGGTGGACGCCTGACTTCTTTTAATTCTTCATCCTCATTCTCCAGGTGGACGCCTGACTTCTTCAATTCTTATCCTCATTCTCCAGGTGGACGCCTGATTTCTTCAATTCTTCATCCTTCTTCTCCAGGTGAACGCCTGACTTCTTCTTTTTCTTCATCCTCATTCTCCAGGTGGACGCCTGACTTCTTTTAATTCTCATCCTCATTCTCCAGGTGGACGCCTGACTTCTTTAATTCTTTCATCCTCATTCTTCAGGTGGACGCCTGACTTCTTTTAATTCTTCATCCTCATTCTCCAGGTGGACGCCTGACTTCTTCAATTCTCATCCTCATTCTCCAGGTGGACGCCTGACTTCTTCAATTCTCATCCTCATTCTCCAGGTGGACGCTTGACTTCTTCAATTCTTATCCTCATTCTCCAGGTGGACGCCTGATTTCTTCAATTCTTCATCCTTATTCTCTAGGTGGACGCCTGACTTCTTCAATTCTCATCCTCATTCTCCAGGTGGACGCCTGACTTCTTCAATTCTTATCCTCATTCTCCAGGTGGACGCCTGATTTCTTTAATTCTTCATCCTTATTCTCCAGGTGGACGCCTGACTTCTTCAATTCTCATCCTCATTCTCCAGGTGGACACCTGACTTCTTCAATTCTTATCCTCATTCTCCAGGTGGACGCCTGATTTCTTCAATTCTTCATCCTTATTCTCCAGGTGGACGCCTGACTTCTTCTTTTTCTCATCCTCATTCTCCAGGTGGACGCCTGGCTTCTTTAATTCTTTCATCCTCATTCTTCAGGTGGACGCCTGACTTCTTTTAATTCTTCATCCTTATTCTCCAGGTGGACGCCTGACTTCTTCAATTCTCATCCTCATTCTCCAGGTGGACGCCTGACTTCTTCAATTCTCATCCTCATTCTCCAGGTGGACGCCTGACTTCTTCAATTCTTATCCTCATTCTCCAGGTGGACGCCTGACTTCTTTAATTTTCATCCTCATTCTTCAGGTGGACGCCTGACTTCTTCAATTCTCATCCTCATGCTCCAGGTGGACGCCTGACTTCTTTTAATTCTCATCCTCATTCTCCAGGTGGACGCCTGACTTCTTTAATTCTTTCATCCTCATTCTCCAAGTGGACGCCTGACTTCTTCAATTCTTTACCAGGTATTTCCTGACACAAATATTGTATTTGCCCCTGTTTTAAATCAAAGAAAACTTCGTTAGTGTAAAGCAGGGTGGCTGGGTGTGGTATTCTTGCCGATGGTGATGTTTCTCTTCGTCTCTCTTTATTGCCTTGGAATGATTGAAAAGACTGTTTTGTCTTTGTAATTGATCCTTGACTATAGGATTCCCCTCTGTGTGTTTTCCTTCAAAACCTTTCAACTGTAATCATGTGCCTCTTCTGACTTTGCTGATCCACTTTTGATTTCATCTTTCTTACACCCGTATTTTATCTCCCACCTTTCGTGGCTGTATTTTGTAACCTTGAATCTTGGTAGTATACCTTGACATTCCTTCTTATTTGTTTGGAATAAAACTTATCTCAAAGCTTGGAGAAAGTAAGATTATTAGTAACGAAATACGCTGATTTCGACAATTATAGAATGAAAAGAAAAATCCAATTTTTTGGATGACTGTTGGAAAAGGAATAAAGGACTTATCTGATTGGAATTACTGGCACCAATGATCAGGGTATGCATTTCGGATTAATCAACCCAGTCTTTTAATCCATCTCCTCTCAATTGTCTCAAGGAGTTTTCACCGATAAATTTTCCTCGTTTTTCACTTCTTCACTTCCTTTTCGCCTTATGGTGCCTGTGTGGGTTTTCACCTATAAGACTCTCTCATTTTACTTTTCTCTCAACTTCCGTCGCTTTATGGTGCCCGTGTGGGTTTTCACCTATAAGACTCTCTCATTTTTCTTTTCTCTCAACTTCCGTCGCCTTATGGTGCCCGTGTGGGTTTTCACCTATAAGACTCTCTCATTTTTACTTTCTTTCCTTGTTTGTACCAGAGTGTTATGAACCACTTCATTTGCTTGCCTCAGCATTTTTCTAAGATTGATCGAAAGGTCTTTTTGGTATTAAGGTTAGGAATGGAAAAGGTATTAAAAGCTAAATAGCTTTGGTATGGGTTTAAAATTACAACTCTTGGAATCTTTTCTTATTTCCAATACAATTCCTGCCCCAGTTTCTTGATTGGGGTCTCTTAATATTTCTTTTCCGTGCACATTGTGCATGTTGTGCACCCTATGACCGAGCCGTGAGGCGCCTACGTATCCTTCTTTGAGGAATCAGGTCAAACGTAGTTCACTACATAATAGTGAAGATTTTGATCTTTTTTTTTATTTTTTTATTTTTTTATTTTTTTATTTTATTGATTCCAAGAGAGGGTAGGAAAGAAACAAGTATGGCTCAAAGGGGAAGCAAATGGTATAGTGTTTGGATAGCAGAATAAATTGCCTTTGTCATTTCAATCTTCGAAATAGTGCTAAATACAAACATTCAAAAAGTTATGCATAATATCTCTTTACCGCGTCAGAATTGATCGCCATATCTATGCATTTGCCTTCAATATCTGTTAAACATAGTGCACCATTCGATAATACTCTGGTCACAATGAATGGTCCTTGCCAATTCGGGGCAAATTTGCCTTTTGCTTCAACCTGATGTGGAAGAATACGTTTCAGCACATGCTGACCTACTTCAAACTTCCGGGGACGCACCTTTTTGTTGTATGCTCTTTCTATTCTTCTTTGATATAATTGACCATGGCATACTGCGGTCAATCGTTTTTCGTCAATCAAGTTTAACTGTTCTAGACGGGTTTTGACCCATTCATCATCATCAATCTTTGCTTCGGCGATGATCCGAAGGGAAGGAATCTCAATTTCTGCAGGAATTACTGCTTCAGTGCCGTATACCAACAAATAAGGAGTTGCTCCTACTGAAGTGCGAACAGGTAGTGCGGTATCCCAATAATGCAAATGGTAATTTTTCATGCCATTGTTTTGAACCTTCTACCATTTTCCGAAGTATCTTCTTTATGTTTTTGTTGGCTGCTTCTACTGCTCCATTCGCCTTGGGCCGATATGGGGTAGAGTTACGATGTGTAATCTTAAACTGTTGACATACTTCTTTCATTAAGTTGCTGTTAAGATTAGCACCGTTATCTGTGATGATCACCTTCGGGATTCCGAATCGACATATGATATTTGAGTGGACAAAATCGACCACAGCTTTCTTGGTCACTGATTTGAATGTCTTGGCCTCAACCCATTTGGTAAAATAATCAATAGCTACCAGAATGAATCTGTGTCCATTGGATGCTGCCGGCTCAATTGGTCCAATCACATCCATGCCCCAAGCAACGAAAGGCCATGGTGCCGACATTGTGTGCAACTCGGATGGTGGAGAATGAATCAAATCTCCGTGTATTTGGCATTGATGACACTTGCGCACAAAATTGATACAATCTCTCTCCATGGTAAGCCAATAGTAACCAGCTCGGAGGATTTTCTTTGCCAACACATATCCACTCATGTGGGGTCCGCAAACTCCTGAATGTACTTCAGACATGACAGTTGTAGCTTGTCTGGCATCTATGCATCTTAATAATCCAAGATCTGGTGTTCTTTTATACAAAACTCCTCCGCTTAAGAAGAATCCATTTGCCAATCGCCTAATGGTCCTCTTTTGATCTCCTGTGGCTTGTGCGGGATATATCCCCATCCTGATATACTCCTTGATGTCGTGGAACCATGGTTCTCCATCAAATTCTTCTTCCACCACATTGCAATAAGCGTGCTGATCGTGGACTTGAATATGTATTGGATCTACATAAGCTTTGTCCGGATGGTGCAACATTGATGCCAGGGTAGCCAATGCATCGGCAACCTCATTATGGATTCTTGGAATATGTTGGAATTCCACTGATTGAAACCGCTGACAAAGATCATGTAGACATTGTCGGTATGGTATGAGCTTCAAGTCTCGGGTTTCCCATTCTCCTTGAATTTGATGTACCAAAAGATCCGAATCTCCCATGACTAAGATTTCTCGGATACCCATGTCTGCGGCTAGCCTTAACCCCAAAATGCAAGCTTCATATTCAGCCATATTATTGGTGCAATAAAATCGTAATTGAGCCGTAACAGGATAGTGATGCCCTGTTTCAGAAATGATTACAGCTCCTATTCCGACTCCTTTCATGTTAGCGGCTCCGTCAAAGAAAAGTTTCCAACCAGGTTTTTCAATTTGTTCCGCCTCGTCGATAGGCATTGTTTCTTCATCAGGAAAATAAGTCTTCAACAGCTCATATTCCTCATCGACCGGGTTTTGGCTAAATGATCGGCCAGTGCTTGAGCCTTCATTGCAGTTCGAGTCACATAGATGATGTCGAATTCTGTGAGTAGTATCTGCCACTTTGCAAGTCTTCCTGTTGGCATAGGCTTTTGAAAAATGTATTTCAATGGATCCAACCGAGAAATGAGGTAAGTGGTGTAGGATGACAAATAGTGTTTCAATTTTTGAGCTACCCATGTTAGGGCGCAACATGTCTTTTCCAGATGAGTATACTTAACCTCATAAGCTGTGAACTTCTTGCTAAGGTAGTAGATGGCCTGTTCTTTTCTGCCAGTGAGGTCATGCTGCCCCAATACACAACCAAATGAATTTTCCAAAACCGTCAAGTAAAGAATCAAAGGTCTTCCTGGCTCTGGCGGGACCAACACGGGTGGGTTTGATAAGTACCCTTTTATTTTATCGAACGCTTCCTGACACTCATCGGTCCATTTGACTGCAGCATCCTTTTTTAACAATTTGAAAATTGGCTCGCAGGTTGTTGTGAGCTGAGCAATAAACCTGCTGATGTAATTTAACCTTCCCAACAAACTCATTACTTCAGTTTTGTTTCTTGGAGGTGGCAGTTCTTGGATGGCTTTGATCTTTGATGGGTCTAGCTCGATGCCTCGTCGACTGACTATGAATCCCAGCAACTTTCCAGATGGAACTCCAAATGCGCACTTGGCAGGGTTAAGCTTGAGGTTGTACCTGCGAAGTCTTAAGAAGAACTTCCTCAAATCCCCAACGTGGTTGGCCTGATGCTTTGATTTTATGATCACATCATCCACGTATACCTCAATTTCCTTGTGTATCATATCATGAAACACTGTGGTCATTGCTCTCATATAGGTTGCTCCGGCGTTCTTCAAACCGAATGGCATTACCCGGTAGCAATAAGTTCCCCATGGTGTGATGAATGCCGTCTTTTCTGCATCTTCTTCATCCATTAGAATTTGATGATACCCAGCATAACAATCCACGAAAGACCCTATATCATGCTTGGCACAATTGTCGATTAAAATATGGATATTGGGTAATGGGAAATTATCCTTTGGACTTGCTTTGTTGAGATTGCGATAGTCGACGCATACTCTAATTTTGTCATCTTTCTTTGGCACAGGAACGACATTAGCTAACCAAACAGGATATCGAGTGACTCGAATGACCTTTGCTTCCAATTGTTTGGTGATTTCTTCCTTAATTCTCACACTCATATCAGGCTTGAATTTTCTCAGCCTCTGCTTGACAGGAGGCACCGTTGGATCGGTGGGCAATTTGTGGACCACTAAATCAGTGCTCAAGCCCGGCATGTCGTCATACGACCATGCAAAAACATCTTTGAATTCTATGAGTGCTTTAATTAACTCTTCTCGGATCTTTGGTTCGAGATGGACACTTATTTTAGTTTCCCGGACATTACTCGTGTCCCCTATATTGATGTCCTCGGTATCACTCAAGTTAGGTTTGATTTTTTCCTCAAAGTGAATTAACTCTTTACTAATCTCTTCAAAAACCTCATCTTCATCATATTCTGATTCATAATCACAATATATTTCTTGAATTATTACTTCGGAACCAGATTGATTTTTAAGACTGGGTTGAGGATTCCTCATGCATGCCATATCACTAGAGCCAGCGTAAAAGGAACTGTATAGGAAAGAAGAAAAAGAAAATAAAACTATCAGGAATGATAATAAAAAGGAAACTGCTTTTTATTGGATGATGAAAGATAACAAGGTTTTGCACACTTCAAACCAACTGTAAGATAAACTTTGGGATTACAACCTTGAAATAACCCAAACAAACTGAAAGAAAATCAAAATAAACTACCAAGACTCCTTTCGAATTGGGAGAGGAGTGGCTTTCCAATTATTGAGCTTTGTTTCTGGTCCAACGAATTGAACTTCTGCGTTGCTACACCCTTCTCCGTCTTCCAGCATATTTACATCACTAAACAATTTCTCGAACCTTTCAATTAATTCCTCCTCAGGATTGACCTGGGATTTAGGAATTGTTGTTATCGGGCGATTTTTAGCACCGGTCTTGACAAAAGACTTCGACAGCTGTGGTACTGGTTTTGGAAGAACCCATGCTTGGTGTTTCAACTTCCTGGCCCTTATCACGTCATTGGCGGTAGGTGTGAACCCTAAACCGAATGTTCCCCAGTTCTCGGGGAGAGATACTGGTTGTACAATTCCTTGCAGAGATAAGCCCAGACCTTTGCCGGGTATAAAGCCATTCTTCAGCATTTCATAAGCTATCATGACTGATGCAGAGGATATCTTTGGATTCGAAAGGTATTTTCCTTCTGGAATTTTCTCTACCGACACCGTGTCGGACACTTGGTATACCCATGGTCCTTGGTCAATTTCTGTTCCCTCGACCGGTACAATGGTGCTGTTGTGAGCATTCAAACTTTCTTCTCCATGCACGACTATTTCTTGGTGATCCCATTCAAACTTGACAGCCTGATGTAGTGTTGACGGGACTGCTTTAGCAGTATGGATCCATGGTCGACCCAATAACAAGTTGTAAGAAACAGATATGTCCAACACTTGGAATTCCATTGTGAATTCAATTGGCCCTATAGTTAGTTCCAACACTATGTCGCCAAATGAATCTCTGCTTCCACCGTCAAATCCTCGTACGCAGATACTATTCTTCTGGATCCTCTCCTCTTTAATTTTTAATTTGTTTAAAGTGGAGAGAGGGCATATGTTTGCACTGGACCCATTGTCAACCAATACCCGGGTTACTACGGAGTTTTCACATTTCACGGTGAGGTAAAGAGCTCTGTTGTGCTCGGTACCTTCCACAGGTAATTCATCATCAGCAAACGTAATTCTGTTTGTCTCAAAGATTCTGTTGGCTATTTTGCCCAAATGATTTACAGAGATCTTTTCAGGAACATGAGCTTCATTCAGGATTTTCATCAACGCCAGACGGTGTTCCTCTGAATGGATCAGTAATGACAACAATGAAATTTGAGCGGGGGTCTTCTTTAATTGATCCACAACAGAATAATCATGTAGTTTCATTTTTCTTAAAAACTCCTCTGCCTCTTCTTCCGTCACGGCTCTCTTTGTTGGCATTGGATTGTTTTTAGTTTTTCTCAGCTCTTCGGGAGTAAAACATCTTCCCGAACGAGTCAAGCCTTGCACCTCGCACACTTCTTCCTTGATTTCTTTTCCCTTGTACATTACAGTCACTCGTTCGTAGTTCCATGGGATGGCTTTGTTGTTGATGACTGACAGCTGGATTACAGGTGCAATAATAACCCGATCTGTACGTGCTCCTTCCACGAATACAATGGGTTTGTTAGCAACCCCTGGTACTATCACTTTCGGCCTTTCTTGTCTTGTGGCAACTTTGCTTGATGATACCTCATCGACTATCATAGACGGTTCGCCACCATTCTTGTTATGCTTAGACACCGGCTTCTCCTCCATTAACTGCTTATCTGGCTTGGTTTCATGAGACTTGATCATCATGACAGTTTGTGACGGCTTCTTTGTCTCCCCATCAGCTTGTATGATTTCTATCATATTAGCCTCTTGATGGGCTGGCATTGGATTTCTATTGATATTTGGAGCTTCGGGGGTTTGAACCTCGATTTTATTAGTATCAATCAGCTCTTGTATTGCATTTTTCAAATGCCAACATTTCTCCGTATCATGGCCTGGTGCACCGGAGCAATATTCACAGCTAATGGTGTAATCCAGATTCTTTGGTGGAGGATTGGGTAGTTTGGATTGTATTGGTCTCAGCATGTCTAGCTGTCTCAACCTGTGGAACAGACTAGTGTAAGATTCTCCCAATGGAGTGTAAGTTTTCTTTTTCTGTTCCCTTTCTCCCCTGAATGCTGGCCTAGGCTTGAAACCTGGTCCGGGATAAGCTCGGGGGTAAGTATTTGGTGTGACAGGAGCACGCCAATTGGTGTGAACAGGTGGCTGATTGTATGCTTGAGCATGGTTAATGGCAAAATAAGGCTCTGAAGGGTGATAGTAGTGTTGGGATGAATCATGGTGGTAAGCTGATTGGCGAGGTCGTTGCTGATTATAGTAAAGCGGTGAACCCCTGGGTCCCGGCCAAATTCCTGAATCAACTACGGTTGCTTCCTCCCTTTTCTTTCTTCCGATTCCTCCTACCCCGCCTTGAATAGCTTGAGTAGTTGCCTTAATTGCTGAATAGCTCATGATTTTATTTGTCTTGAGGCCTTCTTCCACCATACCTCCCATCTTCACTACCTCGTTGAATGATTTTCCAACCGCTGAAACCAAGTGGGCATAGTAAGTTGGTTCCAAGGCTTGGAGGAAGTAGTCTACCATTTCGCTCTCCTTCATAGGAGGATCCACTCTTGCTGCCTGTTCTCTCCACCGAAAACCATACTCTCTGAAACTTTCATTGTGTTTCTTCTCAAATTTGGTCAAAGATAATCGATCTGGGATGATTTCCAGATTGTATTGGAAATGGTATGCGAATGCCTGTGCCAGGTCATCCCAGGTGTACCATCTTCCATGGTCCTGGCGTGTATACCACTCCAAAGCTGATCCGCTTAGACTTTGACTGAAGTAAGCCATCAATAATTCATCCTTTCCCCCAGCTCCTCGCATCTTGCTACAGAAACCCCTTAAGTGGGCTACTGGGTCGCCGTGCCCGCTGTATAGGTCAAATTTGGGCATCTTGAAGCCAACTGGCAATTGTACATTAGGGAATAAGCATAAATCTTTGTATGCTACACTGACTTGCCCACCTAATCCCCGCATGTCTCGGAACGACTGTTCTAGACTTTTGACCTTCCTGAACATCTCTTCTTGTTCAGCATTTTTGGCTGGCTTGTCAATTTCGGTTGGGAGATCAAACCGAGGAGCAGGTGAATTGATTTCGGAGGCTTTGAAGGTGGGCTCCGGGGGGTAATATTGGTTGTCTTGGGCCTGAAATGTAGGCTCACTAGGAGATTTGTGAAATGTAGCAGGGGGAGGTGCTACGAAAACAGGAGTCATAGGTGGAGGAAGGTACGGAACTGGTTTTGGAGGTGGAGACTGTGGTGTCTGAGAGGTGGTGCCTCGGTAGTGCTGATAAATGGGGAAACTTGGGGATAATTCAGTGGTGATATTATCCTGAGTTTGGATCATTGATGGAGCAGGGTTATTTGGGTAAGATGGGGGTAACTGTCCTGTAGACCAAGCTTGGTACATTTCAGCCATTTGCTGCTTGAGCTTAAGCATCTCTTCTTTCATTTTCCCGACATCCATCTCTTCTATCTCCATACCTGTGTCAACATCTGGGATAGACATACTTTCGGGTATTGGTCCTTTTGATCTTGTGTGATAGTGATAATATGCCAGTATACTCTTTAGAAAAACTAACTGGTTGAATTCTGAAAATGAACAAACTTGTTAGTTTTGAGAGTTTAACACATATATAATCACACGTTGAGATGCAATGCTCCTAGACAAATAATCCCTTTCTATTATGCATTCGCTCGGTTGCTTGTGTCGTCCCAGCTTTCTTGAAATTGAAAAATTGTCATTCGCTTTTATTTACTATATATATCTTTATCGTGGTGGTCGAATCTTAGAGATTGCCTACGTATCATGCCGAACATGAATCAGACCTTGCGTAGTTTGGACTAAAGTCAATCACGTTTATTTATTACACAAAGATGGAATTACATTTGAAACCTTTAAGAAAATAGCTTGAAACACACACACTTAAATCAAAATAAAAGATACAATTCATAACATCTCACAACATGCCCCACTTTCCACTTTTGTTCTCTAATATTGGATTATCTGCTCAATGTGGGGCTTGACCTGGATGGCCTCCCAGCGTACGATACATCCTTTCCAACTCCATTGCTAGATGACGAGCAAAAGTGGGCGCATGCTCTGTAAACCTTTCATAATCCATTCCTTGGCAGTTTACATAACTTTGAGATGTGAAGACTGCCAGGTCGTGGATTTGTGCCCTGAAACCTTGGAGACGTTGGTCTTGGTCTTGCAATTGCTGCTGACGAGTGGTGGCTATATCTCTGACACGGTTTTCACGATCTAAAGCTGATTCTAATAGAGCTCGGAGTCTGGCCTGCTCTAATCTTGCTTGCGATCTTTCCCTGTCGAGGTCTGCTTGTTGATATTCTCTATTGCATCTTCTAGCCTCTTCTAGTTGTGCACGAAGCTGGTCTTCTGATCGCATCCAATAGTCTTTTTCCTTCTTGAATTGAGCCTTGTCTTTTTCGGATTGCCTATCATGGCGTTCCTTGTTAGACCTGGCTTCTTCGTTTAATTGTTGGATCCATTCTTTTGCTTTGCTCAGTGCCCTTTCGTTTTCCGCAAGAATGGAATCATAATCTTGCATTTTTTCGAAGAGATTGGCGATGGTTTTTTGATCCTTCCAGCTCCTCTTTGGCGTTTCAGAGATTCTTTTCATTTTCTGGAATCGAGCATGAACATTTTCATTCTCACAAGCTAGACTCTTTTTCTCGCCTTTGGCTTCTTGTTCTTGCAAATCTTTCTCTAAACTGAGGCTTCTTAGATTTTCTTTTAGGGCGTGGATAGTTGCTTTGTACCCTTTTTCTTTTTCTCCCCAGATCAACCGCTCTTGGATTTTATCATTGAAGTTTTGAACATGGGGTCTTTTTGTTGGCCTTTTTAGCTCTGGTTCTGGTACATCATCCACGCGAGACCGTTTTTCGAACCACCTTGCATATCCAGGATTTATCTCACCTTTGGTAGCGTTTAGGATTTGAGTATCACTTTTCAAGTATCGGCACCCATTCCATATCTGCTGAAGTAGAGCTTCGGGAATAGTGGCTTCTGGGTGTAATTCGATTACTTGCATACTCAAATCTTCCTCATCAGGAACTATTTGATATCTCCCTAGTTGCCTTAGGACTCTTAGTGGTGCATACGGCTGAATGCTTCTCAATCCCAATAGTAGTAGATAACTATTTGAGGTTGACATATGTATTACTTCTCTCATCGGGAGCCATCCCAGAGTCCATTCAATTTGATTTGCCGTTAAAGCCTTTAGACGAGATACCCATGCTTCTATCCCTTCTGGAGCTTGATAATTTTTTGTTCTTTCCTCATAGCTCTCGATGCAATTAGCTTTGTTTGACCCATACTGTATGATCTTGGGCTGTTGTTGGAGATGTTCAATCACCCACATTTGCAACAAAATTTTGCATCCTTCGAAGACTTTCGCTCCTGATTTGCATAAAGTCAAAGCCCGATAAATATCTGATAAAATGATGGGGACAAGGGTGTGATTTTCTTTAGTGGTGAGGATTTGCACAACTTTTGCGGTGCGAATATCAATTGTTCGCTCTTTATTTGGGAAGACCATGACTCCTAGAAAAGCCACCATGAAAGCAAATCGACGGTGCATCTGCCAAGTGTCTTTGTTTTGCTTATTAGTAAGGCCTTTCTCATGAATTTCGAACCCATCTGACTTTCCAAACCTGGAATACAAAAAATTGAAGGAACAACATCCATTGATGACATTGCTTTTCCTGATTTGACTGCTGATGTTCAGAAGACCGAAGAATCGATGTATTGAAGGAGCCTTTGTGAATATCAAGCTTTGATTTCTTAAACTTCCGTCAAAACCAACATAGCCAGCTATCTCCTCTAATGTAGGAGTAAGCTCGAAGTCAGAGAAACGAAAAACATTGTGAACAGGATCCCAGAAAGTTACTAATGCCGTAATCAGATCATCCCGAGGCTCAACTTTCATAATGTCCGTGAGATTTCCCAAATGCTTGACGACCCATTTTTGACCGTCTTCGCCTAAATCATACCACCACATTTGAAGCTGACATAGAAATTCCTCCGTACTTGTGGATGAGGGGCTTTGTGTAGTGCTCATTTTGTATCTGAAATTTAATTTTAATAAAGTCAAAATTCATTTTGGGAAATTTATACTAAAAATTATTTTCGAATTTTTTTTTTATTAAATATTTTTATTTTAAAACTATATTTTTTTTTCGAAATTTTTAAAACAACCCATGTTATTCCTTTCTTCTTACCATGATTTAATTTAAGCTGGTCAACAAACATGTTCGAGGCAAATGAATGCACAAGTAACAAGTAGGATGCATCATGATGGTCTTTTAATTTTTTGGGTTCACCTGTCCTAGACAGACCCAACCCCTGTGTTGAGTCTCCAAGGCCAAATGCATATGATGCAAATATTCGTTCCTACTAGGGATCCGGTACATGGCTGAGTTATTCTAAGTGTAAAACCTTAGGTTGATTGTTCTAAACCTGGCTTACCCAAACGGACAGTTTGAGCCGAAGTGGGGGCAACGTACCGGGAGCACGAAAGTCTGCCCGGCCTAGTTACTTGTCCCAACTCCGTCTTATTTGGTATGACTTTAACAGAAAGGTGGGCCACGCGCACGTGTACACCATAAATTCAGAAGACTCAGAAAGAAGGGGGTTTCGTAGCAGTTGTATGTATTCACAATTCAAATAATATTAAAGCGGTAAAAAAATTTTAGCATATTAGCATATAAACAGTTGAAAATCATATAGTAAATAAAGCCAATAAAAACAGATATTTTAAGCTCGAATTCTTTAAACCCTGAACCAATGGTTCTGGGTTATAGTAACAATAAGTTGTCCCCAGCAGAGTCGCCAGAGCTGTCGCACCTCCTTATTCCGCGCCCGCGGGGCGCGTGAGGAGTTTTCTCCAATTGAAGGACAGTCGAAACGGGATTTGTTTATCTGTTTTAGAGTCGCCACCTGGGAATTTTAAGGCATCCCAAGTCACCAATTATAATCCCTGAATCGAGGAGAATATGACCCTGTTTATTATTCCGCGAACCAAAAATCCTGAGTAAGGAATTCTGTTAATCCGAAAGAAGGTGTTAGGCATTTCCGAATTCCGTGGTTCTAGCACGGTCGTTTAACTGTTTTTATTATTGGCTTAATTGTCTTGATTTTTATTAAATACTTTTTGTTACGTGATTTTTCTACCGCTTTTACTTATTGTGATTAAGGACCCTTCTTTGAATCGAATTACGCGTACGTATATTCGTGTTATAAATTAAAAAAATGCAGAATTGTGTCACGCGTACGTGTACACAATAATTTTTGATAATATATTTATTAAACAATCATTTTTCGAAATTATGTCGAATCAAGAATATTTGTTTCTATTGAACAATGAACCGTACATCTCGGGTTTTTATGAAATTGATTTAACGTCTTAAGAAAAATCCTTTTAATAAATATTCGCTCGAAATTGCGCGTACGCATAATCCGAATTTTTTGCTGTAAAAATATAATCAGGGTACGCGAACGTATCCCTAATTGCGCAAAATATTTGTAATGATATCAGGGATTTTTCCACAAATTATTTATTATATCTATACATTTTTATGTGAAAATCATGATAAATTCCCATTTGAGGTGCCCTTAAATTCTTTGAAAAGAATTTACGAATTATTAAATGTTGACCGTTGATTATATTTTCCGAATATAAGTTATATTCATTCCAACTATTCAATTTCAATGGACAGAATAAAAATATGATTAATACTAAAAAAAAAACAAATATGACATATATATATATATCAAAGAATAAATTGCATATGAAATTAAAAATGAACGATTCATAAAGGAAGGAAATATTTTCAAAAAAATTTCATGATTTACTTAATGCAAATTCTATTTCTAATTACCATTGATATCAAGTGTTGCAATTGGTACTTATACATCTCGTTTCATTCTCATATACTCGCTTTTAATCTAATAAGCCTAATTATTTGATCAATTTGTCTTATGAAGGTAGATAGGCATTGAGTTTATAATGGCTGAATTATTATACAAGTTAATTCAATAAAATTACCTTACATGCAACTTAACTGTATATCGTAAACATTCATAACGTTTTAACATTGTAACAAGCTACATCATATCACCTTTCGCCAACTTTCATACACACATCTATTATCTTATAAAAATATACCAACAACACCATCTTAACCTTATTTAACAATAAATATCACTACTGTAATTTTCTTGGCACTTCTACATCACTTCTTACTTAACTAACAACAAAATTAAATAATGACCAACATTCATGCCATATTCCCTACTTTGACAATTTAATATGATTAAACTAATGAGATAATGAGCTAATATTATTACAAATCTTTATACGAACTTTCAAAGTAAGACAATTAGCTCATAGCTATCAAATTGAATTCACTACTAATTAACTAACATAAAAATAAAAAATGAAATTTAAATTGATGAACTTGGACAAATAAAAAAAAATTTCAATTCAAACTTCATTGATGAGTCATGTTGAATCTCTTTCCAACTTAAAATTTAAAAGACATGTACCTGAAAATGAAGGTGGAGGGAGTAAATTTCAGCAGTAGCAGCAGTAACAAATCCAGCCAAATACCAGTATTCCCACAGATTTAAACAATAATAAGATCCGAAGAAAACAGATGGACAGTATAGTTATTTTTTAAAAGACACTTCAGATGTTAACTGAATCAGTGGAACCACGTAAGGTTGAACAGATTCAACAAAAGAAACAATATTTCAGATTTCAATTTCTTTTCAGTTTCAAATTCCCATTTTTTTTTTCTGATTTTTTCTGTTTCTGCTGCTGTATATCTGTGTGTGTGTATGACTGTTCTTTTTGTTCCTTTTCTGTTTCTTCTTCCTCTCCTAAATTCTCTCAAACTAATCTTCTTCTGAAAACTGATTTCCCTCCCTCTGAAAACTGATTAAAACTCTCCTTCTGTCTGAAACTCCCTTCTGTCTGAAAACTGTATTCAAGTTTTCTAAAAAAAACTCCTTAAAAACTCTCTTAAAAATTCTCCCCCCCCCCCCCCTCCAAGGTCTGTCCAGCTCCTGTATTTATACAGGGCTGGTTGCACCCTATTAATGTTGGATGGACCCTTTCTTTCTTTTTTTAAAAACAGAAAATCCCTTTCAAAATCTGCTTTACTATTTTAAATCCCATTATGTAAAACCTTTTCCCTGATTTTCAGCACTCCCATTACCCTTTGTTTCCCATTATCCCATTAAATTATAGCCACTAACATTACATTATAATACACTAGCATTATTACATTACCCTACTGTTTCATTCCTCAAATACCCCCTGAAAACCCCTTAATACTACTGTTATTGCTGCCCCAGACCAAAACTGCTTAAACTTTAACCAAATTATCTGAATTAATCCTGTTTAGCAGCTAATAACCAATTCCTAAATCAAACAAACATTCTGTCTTTACATATTATGCTAAACAGGGAAATGCAATAGCTAATGTACAAGAGCTAAATTCAGATTGAACACTGAACTTGCATCCAATCATATTAACAATACACAGAACTCAAAAGAACATTTCAACTGAAATTCAAAATCGAACAAAGAGCAACAAATGCAGGAACATTGTCAGTATTGACACTGCCCCGAACTTAATGTTCAAAAATCATACATAACACCTACTTGATGAACTTACTGATTTGTAAACAAACATGATTTAATTGACAAGTATCAATCAGTAGACTATTTACATCATTTGTCCATAATTGGTCTAAAATAATAGAAGCAGACTGTTTTTATTAGCTTTATCATAAATGAGAATTCATAATATAACTAATCGATGAACTTAATCGAGTCGATTACTTACATTATGAACAATCACAACCAACTGAAACAATTTCATATTTTGATCAGGTAGATAGGTAAGAAACAGAAATGACAGAATTAATCAAAACACAAATATAAAAAATTAACAAGCTATTAATACAGTCAACAATACACGTACAATACACAAAATAATAGAAAAAATACCTTTGAATCTTCAAACTTCATATGAACTCGAACTCAAATTTGGATTTCGGATTTTTTGTTTGAAATCAAATTGACCTTAGTCGAAGTATTTTCCACTGAAAATACTTCGACTAAGGTCGATTAAACCTCAATCTTCATTTAATATGAACGGAATCCAAAAGTTTGGTATTCTTAGGGTTTCAGGTTCTTGGATCTTAAATCCGATCATTTCCGGGCAGATTCGAGAAGAACCAAACATGACACAAGGGTGAGGGTAGCCTAGGGGTCATTTGGTGTCAGCTTAAAACAAATCTGAGCTTGTTCTTGTTTGGTCCGAATCTTCAAAAGAAGATTCGAGAAGCTCGGAACTGATTCGAGCCAAACAAACAACAGATCCATACTCAGGATGACTAGGGGAAGCTATGGTGTTAACTAGGTGCTGATTGGTTTAGATCAGGTTTTCAGGCCAACCTTCGATTTAAGATTCGAAGGGTTGGGGCCTGATTCGAAGGAAACTAAGGTCGGATTCGTGTAGGGGATGTTCAGGAGGTCCTAGGGTGTTAAGTTGGTGACCGGCGGCGTTGATGCCGCCGGGTTTCAGGCGGTGGAATCCTAGGGCAGCTAGGGTTGGGAGTAGGGGTTTGGGGGATGATGATGAACAGTGTAGGAGGGGGGGGTGTTTAGTTAGGGGCCGGGTAAAGTCTTGGGATTTATATAGGGGTGGGGTGGATTGGTATCGTCCGTTGGATCAAGTAGAATGGATGGCCGGGATTAATTCATTAAACCAAACGACATCGTTTGGTTTAAAGTCGGGGTCGGACTGAATCGGGTCATTGGGTCGGGTTATGGGTTGCGGGTAAGGGCAGGGGATCTTGACCGTTGGTTGGATTTAATCCAACGGCCCTTGATGAGAGGTGACCATACGACGTCGTTTGGTCTTAGTTTGGGACTGGACCTGATATGTTGTTTGGATTGGGCTGAGGAAGTGTAATTTGAATTGGGCCTGGATTTTAAATCCAGGTCCGATTTTTTTTTATTTCCTTTTCAATTATTTTCTAATTTTATTATTAATAAAAAAAATCCTAATAAAATTATAAAACAATTTTTAACCTTACACAAAAATATTAATTACTTCATAACAATTGTTTAACACATAGTCAAAACACCAATCACACAGTGAAACATTTGAAATAGAACCAATGCATATTTTTTGTGATTTTATTTAAATTAACTAAATTAAATGCATACTTAAATCCTAGATATGCATGAAACATGTATTTTTATTTTAATTTTGTTTAATTATAACAAAGCAAACATTTTACGGACAAAACACAAACAATTAATAAACGCAACACAAATTTTAAAATTGCACACTAAAAGAAATTTATTTTATTTTTGATTTATTTTGGAGTAGTTTTTCGTAAAGCAAAAATCACGTGCTCACACTTCCAACAATGTAAATGGACGAGGTCCAGTTCCTGTTGGTTCTCCCGCAAGTCAAACAATGTAGAGGGTCAACAATAACACCCCGAGGGATGAAGTTGTATTTGACAGGGTGGGGGGAACAATAGCGGCTCTGGTCACAACAATGAGAATGATCCCTTTAAAATCAAACTCATGCAATTTATAAGGGAAATAAACGTCTGAATGGATCAGATTCTGGGCGCACCACCAGTATTGAAAAAATCAAACTCAAAGAAGTACACCCAATTGTCGTTTAAACTGAGCACGACACCAGAGTTGATCCCGAAGCAGTTCAAAATGCCACACGTGCCAAAATATGATGGGACTTAAGATTCTCATAAAAACATCACCATCTATACAACAACGGTGAAAGGCGTTATCTAGCTCCGCACGAAATTGAGTAAGTCTTATTGAAGAAATTCAGGGACACCCTCAGAAAAGGGGCCCTGACATGGTATTAACTCTTCCCCGAGCATTCCATAGATTCTTTCGAGATGCTCGCAGATTCTTTCATCAAGGCCCATGCTGGGACCAGAAAGGTATATGCCCGAAAGGCCGACATATTCAGGATTGTGCAAGGAGAGTCCGAATTACTGTAGGAGTTCGTGACTAGATTTCAGAAAGAAAGGATGCTACTCCTGGTTGTACCAAATGAATGGGTAGCAGAAGCATTTACTAAAGGGCTGAATTCGAGAAGTTTTGATGCTTCCCGAAAATTGAAAGAAAGTCTGCTCGAGTTTCAGGCAACGACATGGGTGGATGTTCACAACCACTACGAGTCAAAAATAAGAATTGAAGATGATCAACTCGATTTTCCGGCATCAACCAAAGGCTGGGACTGGGACTAGAAAAGTATAAGGAGAAATCAAAGGATGATATCGATATAGATCAATGGTCTTCAAGGGGTCAGTACGGTCCGAAAGATGCGGCAGAGGTTTTTGATCGACAAATAGATTCGCTACCGATAAGAGGGATGATAGCTGCCGAAAAAATAGATCACTATAGGACAAGGAGATATTGGGTTCCTGAGATTCCTCCTACCCTAGGCTATCCGAATACAACTTCAATGTCAACGTAGTGGAGTCGATGTCGGTTATGAGAAACATTAAGGAAGCATGGTTTCCAAAGCCAATGAGATATGATCCCAACCGAAGGGATCCTAATTTGCGGTGCGAATACCATGGGACTAACGGCCTCCAGACAGGGGACTGCCGGTATTTGTGAGAAGAGGTGGTGAGGTTGCTAAAAAACGGACAACAATGGCCGTAACCATGATAACACGGAACCTTCGAAGACATCAGAAGATCCTCCCCATTTGAAAATCATCATGATTTTTGGGGGAAACGAGATTAATAGTATGACTTTTTTTGGCAGCAAAGAAGACGAATGTATCAGTAACTCATAGTAAGAGACTCCGGGAAGTCGCTGGGCATGCCATTACTTTCACGGAGGAAAACACAGATGGACTATTGCTTCCGCACAATGATGCCTTGGTAATCTCTTTAAATGTCTTAGATTTTAAACGTGTCTTGGTAAATCCAAGAAGTTCGGCCAACATTTTCTAGTGGAGAGTATTGGAGCAAGCCAAGCTGACCGGAAGTATCATTCCGACCACAAAACTCCTCGCCGGGTTCAATCTTTCAAGCGCAACAACCCGATGAGAGATCTTACTGCCCATGAATGTTGATGGGTTAATGAAGACGATCATTTTTGAGGTAGTAGACGGTGATAGGGCTACAATATTATCCTGGGGAGACCATGGTTGCATGAGATGAAGGCCATGCCATCAACATATCATCAATTGTTTAAGTTCCCAGCTCCCGAGGGAATTAAACAAATAAGAAGAGACCAACTGGCAGCAAGGGAGATGAACGCAATCTCTATTTCCAGTTGTAAAAAAGAAGGAGCATGCAACATAGCAATTACAAGAACTGACACCTGCTCCCGAGCGAGTGAAGTAAACCAGGGGGATGAGTCGTCAGAATCCTACCAGGTACCAAGATATTTCCAATTACTAGAAGAAATAGATACAACAAAATTCACTGTGGAATAACTTGAGAAAGTCGCATTGTTTGAAAAATTCTTGGAAAGAAAGTTCCACATGGGGATAGGAATGAACCCCGAGCGTAGGTCTGGATTTATCGAACTTCTTAAATTTAATATTGACTATTTTGTGTGGCCGCATGCGGATATGACAGGTATCTCGCCACAAGTGGTTGTGCACAAACTAAGCCTGGACCCCAACATCCCTCTGGCAAGACAGAAAAACATCCTATTGAGGAGGTCAAAAATAAATTTGATAAAGAAAAGGTAACTCGATTTCTTGTTATCTGTTCAATCCGAGAGGTAAAGTATCCTGCCTGGCTAGCTAACCTAGTAGTAGTTCCAAAGAAAAATAATAAATTTCTTATGTGCATAGACTATAAAGATTTAAATAAGGCATTCCAAAAGGACTCATTCCCATTTCCAAACATTGATTAAATAATTGATGCAATGGTCGGGCACGAGTTAATGAGTTTTTTAATGCTTTCTCCGGGTACAACCAGTCTCATACCTCCCTTGGTATAGGATTGGATAAATGAGATCATAGATTATCTCGAGCATGGAAAATTTCCTAAAGATTCGAAGGCATCTCGGGCACTGCGCAGTAAAGCAACATGATATAGCTTCAAGGGAGGTCAATTGTATAGAATCTTTCCAAGGCTCGTTGGCTCGATGTTTGGGAGATTTTGAAGCTAAATATGTTGTGCGAGAAGTCCACGAAGGGATCTACGAAAATCATTCAGAAGCGGATTCCTTAATGTTAAAAGTTATAAGGGCAGGATACTACCGACCCTGGATGGAACAAGACGCCATGGCTTATGTTCAAAAATGTGATAAATGTCAACGCTACGCACCGTTTGTACATCAACCGGCAGAGCCACTACACTCAGTTTTATCGCCATGGCCGTTTATGAAGTGGGGGATGGATATATTCGGTCTGTTGCCACCAGCCCTTGGTAAGGTAGGATTTCTTTTTATTTAAACTGACTATTTTTCTAAGTGGGTTGAAGATGGTCTTTATCAGAAGATTGACGAACACGAAGTGGTAGATTTCTTGTGGGAGAATATACTTTGCAGATTCAATATACCAAAAGAGATAGCCTACGACAACAGGCCATATTTTATAGGAGCAAAGGTCACAAAATTCCTTGAAGACTTAAAAATCAAAAGGATCACATCATCACCCTATCACTCGAGCGCAAATGGTCAAGAAGAATCAATAAACAAGGTAATTATCCAAAATCTCAAAAAGATGTTGGAAGCGGCCAAAGGCAAATGGCCAGTAGAGTTACAGGAGTACTATAAGCACATCGAACAATGGCAAAATCAAGCATGAGGGAGACACCTTTCTCTCTCGTGTACGGAGCGGAAACCCCGATCCCAATGGAAGTAGGAGAACCTATCCTAAGATATTTTCGGGAGAACGAAGAAACAAATAATGAAGCAATGTTGGTCAAATTGGAGCTCCTCGACGGACGTAGGGACTTGGTGCATATAAGGATGGTCTCCCATAAACACAAAATGGAAAGATATTACAATCGAAGAGCCAACCTCCGTTATTTCAAAGTAAGAAATTTGGTTTTAAGGAAAGTAACTTAGAACACCCGGGAGCTCAACGCAAGAAAGCTAGGTCCAACATAGGAAGGACCCTACCAGGTTTCAGCTGTCAATGAGAAAGGGTTCTACGAATTGGAAAATCAAGACAAAGTAAAGTTACCGAGCAACTAGAATATAGAACACCTCAAAAGATACTATTTCTGATGAGCGTTGCCTAACCTGAAAGTATGTGCTGCACCCTTTTTCCCTTCGTCCAATTTTTGTCAATTGAGTTTTTTCTGGTAAGGTTTTTAACGAGACAACAACGGAAAGAATACTATGAAGGAAGCTTCATCAGCAAAAATAAGACCTTTAAATGACAAGGCATGCAAGCAACGAGCCACTATGAAACAGTAAGATAGTCTTTTGCTTTGTAGCAAAGTTCCTACCAGAAAGTAAAGTTAACTGTCGGGCAAAGATTACCCGACCATTCACAAGTGCAAGCCACTGGGGGATTGTTAGATAATCTTTGGCTCGATAGCAAAAGTTCCCAAGGGGAAGTGAAGATTGCTACCGAACTGAAGATTATATAACCATTCACTTGTGGAATCTTCAAAGGTGCAAAACTTCCAGTGTTCAAATTCGTATTCTACACATTTGAACACTGGGGGGGGGGAATGATATGAGAAGACGACAACAATGGCTAACACATTGACTAGGAATATGAAACCCGAAAATAAAGTTGTATTATCGGGACCGGAGACTGCACGACCAACCCCGTAGAAACAAGTTGTACAAGTTAGCCACAAGTAATGGAAATTTATTTTTAGCATAGCAAATGCTTATGTACTTTTGAAAATTGAATAAATAAAGTAAAGTCCTTTTATTTTTATCGTGTTTCTTGTCCTATCGATGAATTAATTTTATCATTTGAAAGTTAAACAAGTACTTCAAATGCTAATATCATAATGAACAGGAGACATCCTCTTCAAGAGCACCATAAACATAAGAGGGCCCTCTCTTATGAAACTCTCATGTTAAAGGATTGATTTTGGAAGGACTTATGCACGGAATCCAAATACTATCGAGGAAAAATACACCAGAAGCCTTGCATATCGGCGCGCGGAAAACTTGCGAGAATACTTAAACAAAAAGAATGCAAAGAGAAAAACATGCACAATACTTGAACGATCTACTTATAGCAAACTTGCAAAGAAGAACGAGTAAAAAAGTAGAGAAATGAAAGCAAAACCTAAGGTACTGTATCTTCGGAACCCATAGGAAGAGAAATATTTGCACCCCAAGGAGTAGTGGATGGATTTGATGCTGACTCAATATCTTGGCCTTCACCATCTTGACCTTTAGCTTTATCAACTTCCGATTCTTCTTCAGTTCTCGAGAATTCAGAACTGGAACCAGAAGAGTCATTAGCATTAGGCTGGACCGGAAGATCCTTTCGGGCAGTTGACTCCAACTCACGGGCCTTAGCGATTTCGGCATCAAAGTCCATGATTTCTGCTTTGGCCTCTTCCAAGGTTTTTCTCCTCATGCTATACATAGAATATGTTTTTCCAACAATGAGGGAAGTTGCTCGGCGCTAAAGTTCTTCTTTAAGATGGTCAACCTCGGTTAAAAGGTTATCCCCCTCAGATCTAGTGGCCTGGAGGCTGACTTCGAGGTCACGGACAGTAGAGAAAACTCTATTATGCTCTATAAATATCTTATGACTTTCTTCTAACCGGGCATACTTCTCCTCGGCAGCAACAACTTCTTCAGTTTTGGAGTACAAAGCCACCTCCAAATTATTCAATCTTTTATTTGAAATAGCCTCGTGATCGGATGCAGCAAGAACAACATTGTGAACTCCGATCCATTTTGCCCTAGCTTCTTCAAATTGTACCCTTAATTGGGCAGTCTCTTGGCTAAGGGTCACCACCTCTTTCTCACTTTGTTGCAACTGAGCCTCCAATTCAGTGGCCTCAGCATCTTGTGTTTCCAGTTCTGGAAGGCGGGCAACAATCTGATTCCGCTCGGCCACCAATTGATCCTGCTCGGCGGTGAGTTCCTCCTTATCAAGAATCAACCTTTTAAGGACCTCAAAAGCAAGGAAGTTAGCTTGCAAAACATAAATACAAACTCAAAACCTTGCGATAACAACGATAGAAGAAACAACAAAGGAGACAAAGATTGTACCGCTATTGCGTTGTGCATGTCATTTTTCAACAAACACTCTCCCCAGAGAGATTTTATTTTATTCCTATCTTTTTCTGAAACCAGAGGCTTTAGATAATTAGTAAGTTCCACCGGCCAGTAACAGATGGCATCCGGTAGAAACCAAGAGGGAGAAGCTCCTTCTCCTTTGGGGATCTTTGGATGGGGAAGAATAGTTGTGCCCCAAATTCCCATGAACTGGGGACAAGGGAAGAGGGACATATTACTCTCGAACAATTGTGGCTGGTGGAGATGATGTAGCAGTTGCTTGTGGCGAAGGCAGAGTTGGTGAAGAAGGAGATGAAGTTGATGGCGTTGTAGGTTGCGAAGCAGCTGCGACAACAACAGTGCTACTTGTTGAGTTCTCATCAACCAAGGATGGGAGAGACCTGGTACCCAGCTTCACGGTACTGAGAACATCAACTAGGACTCGGAAGCAAGAATTGGCATCTTCCACTACATTATACTCCCTAGAGTACCGAGGCGTCGTCCTCGGTTGGCGTAACTAGCTCAACAGATTGAGCAATCTACTGAGCTGATGAAGGTCGCCGTCTTTTATGCAGAGAAGCTCCCTCATCACTTGCTCATTTATCATCATCAATCACCATAGTGTCTATTGCTATCACGGACGCGGTGACCATCACCACAGCATCCGCGGATGGCTCGGGCGTGACACTTTTCGCCTTTTTATTTTTGCCCTCGGCCGTGTTGGAACATCGTGTTTTGGTTGCTTGTTTTCCGGCTGGGAACTCCAAGAAGAGGCACTTGCACAGGAAGCATGCTCGGTGATGCTTGTTCAGGTGAAAGCCTCCAGCAACAACCTCGCCACATCTGAGGGATTAGCTAAGATGTCCTCTTCGAGGACAGTAACAGAGCGCTGGGGTAGACCTAAATTCAACAGGAGAGAGAGGTTAATCATTTTTCCTATACGAAAGAAAAAAACAAGATGAGTTCGACCTATCATGATTTTGGCCTTCCACCCGTAGTTAAGGGCCAATTCTTTCCACATAGGGGTCTCGGGCGTAGTGACATCCAAAAATCTTCTGGACCCATTGGTCCAAGCGTTTAACCCTTGGTGGCGTCCACCGAGTTGCTGAAATAGTAAAAGAAGAAGGATCAATAACAACATGGGACAATCTTTAACTAGAAGAAAAAACAAATGATGAACTTATGAGTATGGTTCCATAATTCAAGAAAGGATGAAGTCGTGGCAGGGATGATATCCCTGGTAGCAACTACAACGAACTGCTTCATCCACCCGCGGTCGTTGTCATCATCCATGTTGGTGAATAAAGTATGGTGGCTACGTTTGCTGAAGTTTATCATTCCCCTACGAAAAATATTGGGGGAATAAAGATTCTTCATCCTAGTCAGGGAGAGTTCTTCTCCTATTTCCTGGCATAGCCGCTGAACACGAGCAACAATCCCCCACACGGAAGGGCTCACCTATGCCAAGCAGACTTGGTAATGAATGCAAAACTCTAAGATAACAGAGTCAAGCCCCCTGCTCAATGAAAACGGGCCCAAAGTAAAGGGATACGTATAAAACATACATAAAATCCTTCTTGAAGAAGGTTACCCGCTCCACCAGGTCAAGAGCGATGATATTTAAATCTTGACAACCACAGTCTTCCTTCACAATGGGGATGCTGGAAGGACGGATAGAAGAAGGATATACGCCAATAAGCCATCTTCGAGTAATGGTGCTCACCATGGGAAGAGCGGCATCATCACCACTTCCGTAGTTCTTTCAGGAACTTGAATTTTTGGAAAAAGAAGCCATGTTTAGTGGAAAAGAGTAAGAAGTTTCTCTGAAGAGGAAGGATAAAGAAGGTTAGAAGGAGTTGAGTAAAGAAGTTGAAAAGGTTTTGAGAGGTTGTGAAGTGTAAAAGAAGTAAATTGAAGTGTATAAGTAAAAGAATAGACGACTAAAATTGTGGTTATAATTACCTCGAGAATCAGCGAAATTATTGTTAAATGGTGGGATGACGCGTATTCGAGGAATTAAATGCGGAGAGACGTGCCTCTAGTCAAACATCAAAAACTTTTCAGAGGGGGTCAGAAAATTTCCCGCCAAGAATTGTATCTTTACCAACTTTTCGGTGACAGAAGGATATGCCACTCGAAAGTAGGGGAACTATCTGTATAGGGTAATATGTTCAAATTAAATGCTCGTATAATAAAGCGACACATGCTCGTTTGTTCCCGAAGGGAATGGTGCTCATAAAGGCAAATTAATTCCTACCACCCGGTAGCATTTAATGGAGAATATTCTATAGCATTAAGTGCACGATCCATTACAGAGAATATGACATTCACTACCTACCGTTATATATTCTTCAATTGCTCTCATTATTATCATTTATGAGAGGTTTGATCGTAGAACCTTGTTCCCTAGGTGCAACTATTAATAATGAGCTCTACAACCATTGTAAATGGGACAAATTTTCCGACAAAGCTGACACTATTCTTTGTTCAAAACTCAATAATATTTTACGTTCTTGCTTACTAATATTGTTATTACTGCCTCCGGAAGCCCTGTTCCCGGAATCAAGATTTCTACTGTCTTATCTCGATTTCAAAGCTAAGTCTCGATTTAAACCACGTGTAAATTCAACTGTACCGTTCTATTGGTAAACATTTAGATGAATCCAGTACCAAAAGGCTCGATCCATCCCTCCTAACAAGTGATGCTCATCAAGATTGAAATATAAGATGATAGGTTAAATTGATAGAAATATGACAATCTTTAGGGAACGGACTAAAAACAAAAAATATATCCATATTTTTTTGTTAAGACCATGATATCCTAATTATATAACAATTAACATGCTGCTCTTTTAAGTGTTTCCGTTCTCGCATAATACAATGCCAAAAGCAGATAAAAATACCATCAGTATTATTTCACAGTTTTTATCGGATGAAAACATCAATGCCCTTCTGCTAGTGGAAATTCGTCTGCAAACTCTATAATGTCACAGATATATAGACGATGATTTGGATCCACGTTATTTAGGAATTATGACCGACATTGTAGTGGAAAGGTAATTTCCAGAATTCCTTGCATCAGACATCTCCAAAATCCTTAAACTATTCATTTCATTTTTAGGAATAATATATATGAAACATTCCATGGTCTTAAAAAGATAGAAAGTGGCTGCATCTTTTAGAGTATATGTTATTAGTATTAGATAAACTTCAAATGTTTTGGCATTGATCATTTATAGTTCGGTTAGCAGTATCTTCCCTCGTACTAACTGGTTGCACACTTTTGCATGTTTTGGTTTCTCAGCTGATGTTCGATACATATATTAGCTAGAGCTGACTAACTTCGTATTCGCTCCCAAAATGCTATATCGAAAGTAAAACGCTTTCTAATAAAGGCAACTTCATACCCGGGACTCGAATCCGACTCCACACTTCTGCATTTTCTTAAGAACCTCCAAGCTCATACAGAAGTTAAACTCGAAAGGAAAAAAAGAGAGAGGAGAATCATAGGGATTTGCAAAATTAGAAAGTCGCATCTTAAAGGCTCTAGTGTATATTTATGATCACATACTTCACATAGAGCCAAAACGTTTTCTTGAAGCTCAACATCATGAATTTGTTAGGTAATTAGGGCCACCATCTTATTGAAATTAATTAAGGCAGAATAACCTAGGAAAAATTTGTACTTGTTCCGGTTTGACATCCCGGTCCCTGTACTCCACAAAGTTTCATCCAGACATCTCTACTTGATCAAAACTAGTATTTTGAATGCTTCTGACCATTGACCAAGCTTATGTGGCATTGAATCTGCTGAGTTGGATGAAATGTGTGAAATGCACGCGTATAAAGCAAGTGTAAACAACGAATTTGATTTTAAAAAAAAGATTAAATAAAAGAAAATTAAAAAAAAGTTAAGAAATTGTTATTTTATTATTAAAAAGTTCCCCTCCCCTTCACGTTTCTTCTTCCCCCAATCCAGCAACCCTTCTTTGCTAACCCCCTCCCCCCTTCGTATACTCTTCTTCTTCCCCCTTCATACTTGCCTTCATATATTGTTCAGTCCCAAGATTCACCTATTTAATATCGCAAACAAATTGTCTTTCACCTCTTATTTTTGCTTCCATTTTGTTTGTAAAAGAAGAAAACCAAATCTAAAAGTAAGTCAATAAACAACACTTAATTTGCTAACAATATAGGCTAGCAGGTGAGATTTCATTGAGATAATAGAAGCTAGAGACCCAAATGAACATGGGTTTTCTTTTTTCTTTTTTCAAACAATCTCTGTTCATAAAAATGATTAAGAGTTTATGGGTCTTCTTGTTGAAACAATATCTTGAAATCATCATAAGTAGGATTGAGATCTCCATAGAAGAGTAGAGTGGAAATTGCATGATTCCATTGTTTTATTTCGGATGGGGTGGCTGCGATTTGTAACAATTTAGGAAGTGTTAATTCTATTAACTATTTGATTTTCTTCTTTTTCTTTCTTTGTTTTTGTTTTCATTTCTTAATGAACATTTTGAAGAATGATTGTTGGGTGTATTTGGGGTAATAGAGCTAGAGAATTTTTGGGGTTGTGAAGGTGAATTAATGGAGGGGAGATTGTTTGGGGTGGTGAAAGTGGCGGCATAGAGGTGGAAATACCAGGAGATAGAGAGTAGAGGAGAGGAGTGACGTGAAGTGAAAATAAAATAAAAGAAAGAGTAGAAAATTTTGAAATAAAGTGACAAAATGATGATATGGCATAAAAAATCTGAGGTGGACATGGATGTGTCATCCACATTGGATAGTTGAAGAGCACGCGAGGTCGAAAGGGTTTAAAAGAGTTGTTTTGAATGAGTAGGTGTCAGAATGAAAAATTATTAATTTGTCCTTACTCCTTTGTGATTTCTGATTTCTCATATAGGTTTGAATAAACATTCTGAATTTTCATATTACTAATTAAGCATGAGACAACAAAAGAACTGAATGTCATTCTTGCATTATGCATTAAACATATTTCTACTTAATGATTTGAAGCACACGATATCTCATAAACATGAAAAGTTTAAAAGGTGCTGATGTAACCTAATTAAAATCATGTTGGTGTCAACTTTCCGACCTTCCTTAGACCCAATCCACTTCTGTGGCTAATAAAGAAAGGAGGAAAAAAGGGAAAAGGATAAGAGGCGATACTTAAATTTTAACGTCTGTAACTTTTGTTGGTGAAATTGTACGCCAGTTTATATCCAAATAAGAAAAAGAAATTAAATATTACATCTATTTCAAATTAGATGAGGTAATTTCCCTTTCAGTCTGTTTTAAAATAAATGACACATTTTTAAATTTGGAAATAATTCAACTTTAAACTTTTCATTTTACTCATTTTATCCTTAATGAGAAGCTTTTATAACCATACAAATGTCATGACCCAACAAATTATGCTTTTTACCTCTTAAGTTTTTAAGACCATAGTTTCAAATTTTATTTTATTTTAAATTCCGTACTGAGTCAAACTACCTCAATTAAAAAAGGAGTAAACAGTACGCAAAAGTTAGGTTATACATCAAGGTCTGGATTAATCACAAACACTTTTGATGCCTTCAACCAAAATTATCCAAATTAATAATTCATTCAATCGGCATATTTACGAATTAAAATATATTTTTCAAAACTATTGCACGAACCAGTAATAACAAATGCTCACATATCCTTTCTAAATGTATGTCTTTATGTGATGTTCTTGGAGGACTACCTATACAACACATTTTCAGATAAGTCAGTATTGTGGCCAATATTTTGTCTAAGTATGGTTGTAGTAGACTAGTAGCCTTGATACTATTGGCCTACTATGTAGTACTTCTCCGCTTATATATGACTATTATGTTAATGATCCTTCAAATCAGGCAGACACTAACGGAAAAAAATGACACATTATTGCTTGATCAAAAAATATAAACTTTCGATTAAATTATTAAATTTTATGTACTTAGGGGTTAAACTTAGTCAATGATAATATCTCTAGATATAGAACTTGACAGCATGGATAAGATATGATAAAGTCAGCGAGAGATTGAAAGTAACACACATTTAATATTCCAAAAGGTTTGAGCAATAATGGAGGAGTAACTAACAATAAATAATAATAAGTGACATTTATGTAAATAGGGAGAATGATTCACCCAATAATGAATGAGATAGATGATTGTTCCTCCTGACAATGATGAATGACAGACAAATCCTAGAATGTTTGAACTATCCTCGGATTGATGGAAAAGTATGGAATAATGTAATGGAGGATCTTGATGAAAATGTAAAGTTTGTATCTTTGCTAGAGAGAGAGAGATATTCTTCTTCTAAAAAGTGTTCTTGTTAAGTGAATATTACATGTCTTACACCATTGTCTCTTTTTCTAGTTATATGAGACATATTCCTAACAACCCCTAATAGTACAAGTACAAAGAATATTCTCTTTACTGCCATATTACAAAAACTAGCTGTCATTGTTCTGTCCTTGGTGCTCGACCTTGGTTGTTGTTGATAGCCCGACCACAAATCTCACTACTTCTTGGTCGACCTCGGCCGATCTTTTCCTTAATTCCGTTTTACGCTAAATTTTCTTAGAGCAAATTTTGGCCTATATAGTTAGTCCCTCCACTTATTGAGGCTGACCCCAGACGACCTTGACGAGTGGACCCTGTTTGTCGTGGTTGGGAAGTTTGGACAAGCAAGTCGAGTAGTGGTGTTTCAGACGAGGTGACAACGCGACCTTTCGTGAGCCTCAACCTTTGGGGTCACATTGATTCAGAGTGACATCATGATATCATGCATCATTTTTATGCGTTTTTCTGATGTCTTGCGTCATTTTTCGTGCCTCTACCATTTCGATACCTGCGCTGGGTAATGACGGTTTGATTTCTTGATCTTGATGCTTAAACTCTTATAAATAGGGGTATGAAACCATTCGTTCATATTTTTCATTCTTAATATCGAATCTCTGTATTTTCTTTTCCATTCTTCATATAGAATTCTTGTCCTCTTTGCTTCACTATTGTGCATCTGTCTTCCCTGATTCCGGTGATACCAACTGCTCATAACCCTTCTGCACTTACAACATCCTCTCTAGAAAAAAAATGGTTAATGTATCTTCTGGTTCTGGCATGGCAACTGACCCTATCTTTTTGGCGGTATGTATGCCTCCTCATGATGATAGCGTTTCTGTTGCAATTGAAGATAAGAATTTTCCTACGGTGGAGGAGATAATCCATCGTAGTGATTAAGTTAGGTTCGATTTTTTGAAGGTGCATGAGGACGACCATGATATCTCGGAGTCATTGATGAAAGAGGCCGATCTCGCCGAGTTTAGGGCAAAGTTCAAAATTCCTGCCCATATCGATCTAATCCTAGCAGAGCACGATGTGGTACAAATACACTGCCTTGGGTATTGTGCTTTCTACGCATGCTCTTTCTACATCGGCTATTCCTTTCCTATTCTCCCATTGGCGGAGGAATTCTGCAGTTATTATGGCATTTGCTCGGACCAACTTTCTCCCTACATCTACACGCTTATCCGCATGCTTACAAAATATGTGGAATTGGCCGGGGTCGGGGTACTACTTCGCCACTTGAGGCATCTATTTACCCCTAGTTTCCATAGGGGACGATGTTGCACCTTTGCGACTGATGAAGTAAATGTTTGGTGGTGAAGATGGATGATAAGGCAAATCGTCAGTTTTGTCTCATTTACATTTTTGTCAAAATCGAGGACGTGGTGGCCAAAGTGAGCGGGTTCCCTTAGGCTTGGAATTATTCCCAAAAGTATCTCATTCTTTTTTTTCCTTATCAAGCATTTGTTTTTCCAGTTTTAGTCGTCTTTTGACATTCCGTTCCTTCTTCGTGCAGCCGAAACTGTGCCCCCTCCTTTGGTCGGGGAAATTTATGACTAGGTTAGCTAGGTTTTGCCTCACACAATGGGGATACATGAGTGGCCGGCCTTTCTCAAAAAATTCTGGCCTGCGTCTTCCGCGACCGTGAGTTCATCTGTTTTTACTTAATACTGTTTGGCCTCGTGGCCACTTGTTCGTTATAGCATTGTGTAAGAAGTGAATCTTTTAATCTTCCTTTTTCATCCCGAGGACCTTCGAGAAGACCGAGGGCTCATCCCCCTGCATTTTGTAAGAGAAAGTCTGCTTCTTTAGAGTCAGCTCCCGATGTGATTGTGGCCAGGCCTGCCCGGTTGTCGGCTGTATATATTCCCTTTTCTACCGCTGCTAGGTCTGCTCGATCGTTGACTGCATCTGCAACATCACTTCGGACTTCCTCCTTGCATCATTGAATAGACGAGGAAGAGGAGTCATCGCCGAGCGACGATGGTTTGATTTCCCGTAAAAAGAGATCGTTGGACGTCGATTATGGGACCGTCCAGGCCGTAGATTCAGTAAGGGGTGATCATAAAATGGCGGCCGTAGTGGTTGATGATGACGAGTTTCTATTTGAGATCCCGCCATCAACTGAGACCGTAGAGGGCGTATCCTTTCACGATGCCGAGATTGGATCTGGAGGGCCATATGTGAGAGTTTCTGATCCTTTACGGCGATATAAGCCCTCATCCTCGTGACCGGTTGATGTTCCTACTCTGTTGTCTGATGGGATAGGTAAGGGTGTCGCCGAGGATGGTTATGAAATGGGCTCCGACATCGACAGAGACAAGGTGAGGATGATGAAGGAGGGTTTACCCATCTTGAGGTGAGATTGGTGGGGTCCATGCAAACCATTGCGATCCCCATAGATTGAGAATTACTGGTGAACACGGAGAGCATGGTCCCTTCCATGGGTCCCCTATACTCTGATGTGGAGGGTAAAACTCTTGAAAAACTTGATGATGCTACCCTATCAAGGAGTATAGCCGGCCTCACACTCAGGTAAGTTTTTCGACCTTTATTTTTCAAGTTCAATGCTTTCTACTTCGTTCTCACTTTCTGTTCTCTTTTATTCTTTTTTTTAGATTATGGTTTTGGAGTTTGAGATTTCCCGATGAGAGGTAAGGCGTAACGCAATTTTCTAGAAGATGGAGCGGAAGTAACACGAGTACCACAACAAGCACCGTGAGATTTGCAAATGGTTTGGTGAGAGCGGCAATTTCCAGGCTCTCTGAGCTGAACTGAAGGACTTGGATGATGAGTTGGTAAGAGTCATCATAAAATTCAGCGTTCTCGAGGGGGCGTTAAGGGACCAGGAAGAAGAACTTGAAGTGAGCAAGAGGGTCGAGGCCCAATGTGCCGATATTCAAGCCCAAGTGATATCGTCACACGCCGAGCTCAAGGAGTGTCAAATCAAAGTGGACACTCTGAGTGGCGAGGTTGCTGAAAAGGCAGTAGAGGGGGAGAAGGCGGAGTTGACCCGGTTAGGGGCTGCGAGGAAAATAGAGGCTTTTGGAGATCGTGGTCCACGTCCTTCGTTTTGAGCAGGAGAGTGCTATGGAGATGGCTAGACTCAGAGAGGAGCAATTTGATGAATGGATAAGGGAGCTAGAAAGAGAGGCTACAGATCTTGGTGATCGATTTGTTGCTCTCGAGGTCGAGAGGGCATAGTTATTGGCTCAGCTGTCTTCTTCTCGTACTTATGCTTTTCCTGGTATTTTTCAGGATCTGTATGAGATGTGTATCCATGTCGAGGCCTAACTGGATATATTTATAGATCTGATGGGGGCAGGGATAGTTTCGGATGTTGACTTTGAGGATGTTTGTGCTACGGCACGTACAACTCAGATTGCTTGTGCTATGATCTCGCTACATTGGAGGCTGGTGATGATGAGGAGAATGTGGACATGGATCGGATTGAACATGATACCTAGTATGAGGATGAGTATCTCGATGATGATGGCGGTGGCTGTGGTGGAGAGGAGGATGGAGATGGCCTAGGCGATCAAGTTGAGGTGCTGCTAGGTCGGGCGGTGATTAGTTATTTTTCCTTCTTTTTGTTTGTAGACTTGTGTATATATTTTTTGTGGCATTTTTTCTAAACTTTGTAAAAATAATATTCTAAGTATGAAATTCCAGTTCTGTTGCTCGTTCCTGATTCTTTTCCTTCTGTTTGAGTTTGTATGCCTCTTTTTTTCTTTGTTGTTTGGTTGCCTTAGTCATAAAAACTATGTTTAAGTAGGATGAACGAAGTTGAATCAAAACCTAGGTTTGATCATGGACAAGGGCCAGTAAGTGTTCGTTCGAACGAGGTCGAACATATCACATGTTTATTTATGACCGAGGGCCATACGGGTGTTAACTTGAACGAGGTAGAATGTTACCTATATTTAATTATGGTCGAGGGCCGAATAGGTGTTAACTCGAACGAGGTCAAATGTAACCTATATTTAGTTATGGCCGAGGGCCGAATAGGTGTTGATTCGAACGAGGTCGAATGTAACCTATATTTAATTATGGCCAAGGTCCGAATAGCTGTTGAGGCAATGTTGTTTTAACTATACATTTGGCGAAAATATGGATGAACTTCATGCATTTGTGCTTCGTTCATACACTTGGAGAAATTTACATATTTTCCGGGATGGCATACCAGTCCCAGTCTATCTAGTCCCTTCATTGGTAGACCTAGAGAAGTATATTAAGAGGTTGAGCAATGAACTAGCCGTCCTTTATCTCCGCTCGCACTTCAACTTGAAGTGTTCCCCTCGTCGCCTCGTTAAAAAACTCCTCTAGAAAACCCAATTGGGACAAACTCAAGCGAGGGAAAAAAGAGTACGATTTGGAGGACGCTTCTTCTTAAAAGTTGAAGTACTTAAGGTGGGTGATATTCCAGTTGTTTGGTAGTAATTTTCCTTTCATTGTTTCTAGTTGGAACGACCCTTTGTTTGTTGTTGCCATAATTTTGTATGGGCCGTCCTAATTTGTTCTTAGTTTACCCTCCCGTGGGTCTTTGCTTGGTTGTGTTTTAGCTTTGAGCACGTAGTCCCCGATTTTAAGTGGTTTGACCTTTTCCTTTTTGTTGTAATAGAGTTCTACCTGTTGTTTTTGGGCGATCATCCCTACGTAGGTCATATCCTTTCGCTCTTCGATTTCGTCGAGCTCTTGCCTTCTGCTTTCATCATTCCTCAGCCTGCTCTTGTGGGAGTGTCTCAAACTGAGTTCTCTGACTTCGACCGGTATTACAACATCAATTCCATAGACTAACGAGTAAGGCATCTCTCCTATGCTCGTCTTTGGCGATGTTCGGTATGCCCAAAGTACTTCTGTTAGTAATTCCGGCCATAGTCCCTTGGTGTCTTTGAGTTTTTTTCTTTATGATGTTCAGTATTGATTTGTTGGAGGACTTTGCTTGCCCGTTGCCCACAGGGTGATACGGTGTTTAGAGTATTCGTTTGATGTGCCGCTTCTCAAAAAATTCGGCGAACTTTTTTCCTATAAATTAGGGTTCGTTGTCACAACTGATTTCTTTGGGGAGGCTAAAACAACACACAATGTTTTTCCATATAAAGGAATTCACTTCCTGTTCGCTTATTTGGGCGAATGCTCCTGCTTCTACCCATTTAGAAAAATAGTTAGTTAAAATTAAAAGAAATCGTACGTTACCTCGACATGTGGGGAGGGGGTCAACGATGTCCATTCTCACTTGATGAATAGCCAAGGGGAAGTGACTGAGTGGAGGTGCTCACCTACTTGGTGGATCATTGGGGCGTACTTTTTGCACTATTCGTATTTTTTTATGACGCTTGCGGCCTCTTTTTTCATGGTGGGCCAGTAGTAACCTTTTCATATGAGGCATCTGACCAGAGCTCGACTGTCGGAATGAGCTTCGCAATGACCTTCATGGACTTCTTCAAGGACGCGCCGCGTCTAATTTGGGCCTAAGCATTTCGTTAGGCGGCCGCCATAGGTGCTTTTGTATAGGTCGTTATGAATGATGTTGTACATGGCTGCTTGCATTCGGAGTTTCTTGGCTTCTTCTTTATCATCTAGGAGTATGCCATTGTAACAACCCATATTCATGTACGTTAGTTCATGCCGTAAGGTAGTCGATGTAATATATGAAGAGATTATCTTTAAGATGATAAGAAGTTAATCCTATTGGTCTTAAATGATACAAGGGTGTATAAGGGTGGTTAACAAGTATTAGAAGTTAAACGAATCAAATATGTTGTAACCCGTATTTTCGGGTAAACCTAAAGGTGTTTAACATACTCAAAAGTTCGCGTTTTAAGGTATTTGAATCATATAATATCTGTGTCATAAGTCTTGAAGTCAAACGAGTTATGAAACAAAAGTCGGCAAAAGTGTCGCAACTTAGGTTCATAGATTTACTTAAATTTTAGGTCAAATGTAACTAAGCTTTTCTCCTAATTTACTTGGAATTACGGGGTTATCTACCCACCAAATTGAAGATCTATGAGTCTAATTTACAACACTTTAAACCGTTTATCGATACAATCTTGGAGTAGAGAGATATTTGTATTTTTGCGGGACTGCACCAAACAGCTCTCTATGGGGCCCACATAGGCGGTTTAAGACATATGAGTATATATAAGATGCCTCAAACCCGTTTTAAATCATTATTTTTCAGTGTATTCAGACCTTAGAACCCTAAAAACATTCTCTCAAGTTTGTCTCACGCTCTAAGACCCAAACAAAGGGCAAACAACACAAATCAAGTGACAAAAATCCCGTGGCTCTAGTAAGTTTCTTGTTCTTCTTGTTGTTTCTCATTTTTGTGTTGTTCCAGCTCATGTGGGAGGCTGTTTTAAGTGGTTTAAGTTCTCTAAATATTCCCTCATATTTTTAATATCAACCCTAGGTGATTTCAAGTCTTCTAAAGTGATTCTAGTGCTGAAAACCCTAATTGATTGCTAGTTTCGCTTCCTTGTTCTTGTGGCAGCATTTGAGGGATATTTCGTGGATAATTAAGGTCAAATTGGAGTTGTTATTTCTGTATAAAGGTAAGGAACCTCTTACTCTACATGTATTTAAGATTATCCAAGTTGCGGTTAAGTCTTGAAGCTAGAACTTGTGAAATATATATATATCGAAAGGCTTGGTAGTAATGTTGTTGGTTGGTAGACTATTTTGAGAGGCTCAATATGATTATTATTGATGTTGTTTGGGCTGTTTTGTGATTTTTTGACTTGTGGGAAGTCATATAAATAGGGTAGGTGTTGTCTGTTTCATTGTAAAATAGGTTGCGGTCGATACATAATAGTTATGACGCTTAAACGATAATGATAGTGTCATTTCTCCTATTATAGACTAAGGAGTCGTGACATTTACATAGCTTGAGGTTGGGCCATATATACAAGGTATTCGAGGCTATCCCTTTCCTTCTTTTGCACGACGCCGATTGTACATAATGTAATGAACAAGCTTCCAACGATACTCTACTCTTAGAAGCTAGCAATACTTACATTGTTTCCCTTCTTATGGAGCGATTGATGTTGATGTTGCTTATCTTATTCTTATGTTACCAATGTTGTTGGTACTTCCTTATTCTTATGAGATTCATGATGAAGAGCTAGTCCTAATAACATTTACAAAGGATACTGATCTTACGTGGCTCCGAAAGGTTCAGAATATTATTCCAATGAGTCCAGCATGCATTATATATATGTATCTATTTTACTCTACCGAGCCGCGCTATAGACGGCCGAGTACGACACCTATTGTGCAACCACTAATCATTTGGGTTTTACTGAGCTCCACGTGGCCAGGTACGATTCTACCGAGCCTTATGATGGATGGGTACATTTTTACCGAGCCTATTATGGACAGGTACGATATGATGATGATGATGCCCACAGAGGCGTATGTTTTAAACGTTTATGTATATATATGTCTGTATCATGAATTTCATATCAGTAGCCCTCAGAGGTACCCAGATGTTACATGTTGCATATTCTCTATCCCTATTTACATTACTGTTCATACTTATGCTTTCTTGCCTTGTATACTCAGTACTTTATTTGTACTGACATCCTTTTTATTTGTGGACACTGCATGTCATGCTGCAGGTCCTGATAGACGGGTAGACGCAGTTCCCCCACCACAGTAGGTTGCCTAGTTCAGCAGTTATTGGCGAGATCACTTCTCCGGACTTGTCGTGGTCTTGGTATGCAATTTTGTTTTAGACATTACGGGTATGTCGGGGCCTTGTTTCGGCAATGTTGCAGCACTTATGTTCCTTTAGAGGCTCATAGACAGGTGTCAACTCATGTATTTGGTATGCCTTGTCGGTTGATTTTTGTTATATAGTCTTTCATGGTAGCGTGGAAGCTCGTACCTTATATATAGTTTCTTGACTGTCTGGTCATCCCATGTTATGTATGTTCATGCCATTATCTTTCATTGTTGGTCGTTCATGATCCATGTCTACCATTTATATTGATCTCATTGGTCCTTAAAGATAATAAGAAAGGTTAGATAAAATGTACGTTGGTGCTAGTCATGACCCTCCAGTTTGCCATCCTGCAAATATGTAACAATACGGTTGCACCAGTCCCAATTTAGGTTTATGGTTCTTCCCTCAATTTGATCTATCGACGAGTGGAGGAGGTGGACCACGTTTCTTTCTCCGATTGTAATGTTTTTGGTGGCCGCTGCTAGTTTGGCGAGGCCGTGTGCCTTGCCGTTCTGTGCTCGGGCGAGCTGGTTGAGCTGACATTCGTCAAACTCGGGCAGTAGCTTACATACCTCGGTCTAGCATTTTTGCAACCTTTCTCTTTGATCTGGAAAGTCCATGTGACTTGGTTGACAACGAGTTGAGCGTCTCCCCCATATTTGAGTGCTAGCTTTAACCTGGAATTATGACCTCATACTCGGCCTCATTGTTAGTCATGTCCGAGCACCTTATAGAATGGAGAATCACCTCACCGGTCGGAACTTCGAGTACGAGTCCTATTGCGGACCCAGATGCATTAGAAACGCCGTCGGTGTACAGAACCCAGTTTTGAGAGAAATGTGGGCGGCTTCTTTTTTGACTTCAGGCATTATTTTTGCACCGAAGTCGGCAACGAAATCAGCAAGGGCTTGTAACTTTATCGTTGTTCGCGGTTTATATGTGATATCATGCTCACTTAATTCTATGGCCCATTTGGCTAACCTACCCGACAACTCGGGTTTATGCAAAATACTTCTTAAGGGGAAAGTCGTGACTACCGAGACGGGGTGGCACTAAAGTAGGGTTTAAGCTTTTGTGAAGCTACGACCAAGGCAAGGGCCAATTTTTTGAGGTAAGGGTACCTCATCCGGCGTCGACTAGTGCTTTGGTAATGTAATAGATGGGAGACTATGTACCTTTATTTTCTCGGACCAGGACTGCGCTCACGACTACTTCGAATACCGTGAGGTAGACGAGGAGGCGCTCCCTTGGTTTTGGTTTTGAAAGCAATTGGCGAAGATAAGTAAGCCCTCAACTCCTTCAGGGCTTGGGCACACTTATAGGTCTATTGGAGGTCATTATCTTTTTTAAGTACGCCGAAGAATTTGTGGCACCAATCGGATGATCGTGAAATGAATCTTTAAAAGGCGACGACATGGCCAGTCAACCTTTGAACTTATTTTTTGGTAGTCAGATGCTCTGGTTCCCTTCGATGGCTTTAATTTGGTCAGGGTTGACCTTGATACCTCGCTCTGACACTAGGAAACCCAAGAATTTTCCTGAAGCCATACCGAATGCACACTTTTCGAGGTTTAGTTCATTCCGTATTGCCTGAGTATGTTGAAGATTTCTCTCAAGTGATCGATATGGTATTCTTTCCTTTTGAATTTGACCAACATGTCATCTATGTAGACTTCCATCGTATTGCTGAGTTAATCTTTGAACATTTTTGTTACTAACCTTTGGTATGTTGCTCCGAAGGATCTGATTATAGTCTAAGTAGGAATCGAAAAAACTCAGCAATTCGTGTCCGGCTGTTGCATCGATGAGTTAGTTGATATGGGATAATGGAAATGAATCTTTGGGGCATGCTTTATTTAAATCCGTGAAGTCTACACACATTTTCCACTTCCCATTTTTCTTTTTCACCATGACCATGTTGGCGACCCACTGGAGGTATTTTGACTCCATGACGGAGCCATTTTCTAATAATTTTTTGACCTCCTCGCATACTGCATTATTTATCACGGAGTTGAACTTACGCCTAACCTGCCTCACCAGGGGGTGGAATGGGTCAACTTTCAACTTGTGCGTGGCAATTTCTTTCGGGATACCTGGTATATCTGCATGGCTAAAAGCAAATAAGTCCAAGTTAGTAGTTAAGAATTGACAGAATTTACCTAGTTCTTGAAGCTTGCAGCCAATGTAAGCTTTGTTGCTGTAGTCGTTGCCACCTAATTGAAAGGGGTTGAGATCCTCTATGGTAGATTCCGCAGCTTCTACCGTATCAGGGTCTCTGATGACGTCCTCTCTCTTATTACAGATCGACCTCGGCCCTGTTAATTTCTATCCCTCTTTTGCTTTGCCCTTCATTTGTTGAGTGATCGTACAATCCAGGGCGATGAGGTAGCATTCTCGAGATGAGCGTTGTTGCCCTCGTATGCTGAATCTTCACCATGGAGTTTGAAATTTGATGACTTGGTACAAGCTTGAGGGGATGCTCTCATGGCGTGTATCCATGGTCGCCCTATTATGGCATTGTATGCTGTGTCCTGGTCCATGATATGGAATGTGGTTTCCAGAGTAACGCAGCCATCTAGGACGGGGAGTGTGATTTCTCAAGATGTTCGCTCAACTGCATTGTTAAAACCTATTAGTGTGATGTAATGCGACACTATCTTATCCTCGAGTTTCATTTGTGCAAGTACCCGAGGGTAGATAATGCACGCGCCGCTCCTGTCGTCTACCATAATGCGTTTCACATTTGTATCTAGAATTTGTAAAGTGATAACAAGGGCATCATAGTGAGGAAAAACCAAACAGTGGGTATCTGACTTGTCGAAGATGATACTTTCTTCGAGTTCGTCATACCGTTCAGGAGTGATCAACCATTTGAGCTTATGTGTTGTGGTAAACTTCATGTTGTTGATATAAGCATCATCGCCGCTGCCGTAATCATTTGGAAGGTGTAGGTTGGTGAGGGTGGTTTTGGCTGTCCTTGATATCTTCGCGTCTGGAAAAGTTTTTCCTTCCCCGGTCGCTCAGATTTTCTTTGAGGTGTCCTTGTTAAAGCATATTTACGACCTCCTGTATTAGGGCAATACAATCCTCGGTTTTGTGTCCTCGTACTTGGTGGAACTCGCAAAGGGCATCTCACTTTCTGGTGCTCAGATTTAACCTCATCTTTTGTGGCCACATTACCTTAGGTCCAAATTTCTCTAATGCGTAGGCTATTTCTGAAGATTAAACATAAAAATTGTGAGCGGATAACAAATGGGGCATACCTTTATCGTTCCGGTGATTCCCTGTACTTGGTCTAGGTGGGCTCTCTTCGTGGCGGGAGGGGGTGCAATGGCACTTCTGACATATGGTAGATATCGTTCCCTATTGGGTCGTGGAGATACAAGATCCCTCATGATATCATTTCTTCGATCTTTCTTGGACTCGGCTTGTACCAAGGTCAATCGGTGAGTCAGCCCATTGAGGTCGTCCTCGTCTGCTCTAACCTCGGGACAATAGCCATTGTATTTCATCCCAAATAGTTGGAGGATATTCATAAACTAACTTAACAACTTTCTTGTCGCCCTTGAACCATTTCTGCTTAGCCCGTTTTGGAAAGTTGCGATAGCCATTCATTCCGACATATTTAGTAAGGTCATTCTTACTCGGTTAAATTGGGCGAGTCCCTCAATCCTTCTCCCGATGACTGTTTGATAACGAATATATCATTCATTCTTGCCTCTGCCTTTTTGGCCCTGGCGTGGGCGTTACAAACTTGTTAACCATCTCTTCGAATGTTTCAATAGAACGTGCGGACAGTTGTGAATACCATGTCAATGCCCCTCCAGTGAAAGTATCGTCGAAATTTTCAACACAATGGAGGACACTTGTTCTTTGGCGAGGTCGTTGCCTTTCACGGCAGTTACATTGTGAGTTACATGGTCCTCGATATTTTTCGTACCATCATATATTTTCAGATAGGGTGGAATTTGGAAGGTCTTTGGTATGGCGTACGGGGTGGCTTCATCACTGTATGGTTGCTCGACAAACCGACCAGCATCCCTCTTTAGCAAGAGCTTCGGGGCACCTGGTATCTTGTCGACCCCTTCTTGGTATTCTCTTATTTGGTCCCGAAGTGTTTTGTTCTCGTTCACCATTTCCTCCAATTTTTTTAGAACGGTTGCAAGGGTGTCGTCACCTGCACTATTAACGATGTTGTGAGCAATACCTGTTATTGGAGTAGGGAGTGGGTCCTGTTGTAGACATGTAATTTTTGACCCTCCCCAAGATTTTACATATTTTAGCATTAAATATTTAGTCTAGGCCTAATATCGCTTTTTTAACTAGTTTTGACTCTTTTACTTTATTTTATCACTAAAATGAAAATTACAAAAATATTTTCTTTTATTTAGCTAATTAATATTCTATCTAGTTATTTTTAGTTTATCTTACTTTTCATAAAATTGAAAAATACAAAAAATAGTCTTGACATTTTAGTTTACAAAAAGATAGTAAGAAAAGTTTCACAAAAAATAGTTTTACTAGTTTAGTGCAATTTTTAAGTTGTAGGTCTTTAGCGACTACTAAGTAGATTTTAAATTTTTCTAATATGATTATTTTATTTATATTTTAATATCACCTATTGTCCTAGATAATTAGTAATTCGTGAAGCTATTTTGTTTAAAATTAATTTAATTTTAGAAGAAAAGGAAAATGAAAACAAACAAACAAAAAAAAGAGGGGAAGATAACAGAAAAGAAAACGTGAAAATGTATTAATAAAAGAAGGAAGGAAATGTGACCTTATGTTTGATTTTGGTTATGACTTACAATTTGGAAAATATTTCATTTTTTGATATTAGTAGAGGACCACACGGTGTTGTCTGGAAATTTTGGTTCTTCCTCTCCAAGATCATCACTAATGCTCACATATATAATGACAAAAATTGAGCTAAGCCCTAGAGCACCAAGACCAGCCGTTGCCCACCTTCTTCTTAATGAAGAGACCACCAAAACCCTGACAGTCCTTTCCTCTTCTTCTTGATCCCAAAACGCCATAGAAGACCTAAGAGACAGCAGTCCAGCCGTCGGGCCCTCTACTACTCAGGACCAAACGGAACTGGCCCCCTAACTTCTCAAAAAAGAAGCGGCCATCTCCTCACGCCCAGCTCCACGCTGGCCACCACCCAACTCGCCGGAAATCGAGCTGCAATTGTCGCAACCACCAACAACACACTCTCACCTTGCTCTCATTTCATTAACGATCCCCACACACATAGTCCAAAAAAACAAAAATGTTCTGCTTTCTTCATTCCCAGTTTCGAACGTTGGTCCTAAAAGTGGGTTTCGATTGAATCGAAATTTGAGTTGCTGTTCGAGGTTCGCTCAGAGTGTCGTACGAGGATTCGGTCCAAGATCATCCATATGACTTGGTATTGTGGTTACCAGTATCCATCGAGGTGATTCTATCATTAAGATTGTTTGTTGATATGCTTTTGATAATGTTCTCTTTGAAGTGATTTGAAGTTAGTATTTGTTTTATTATAAAAATTGTGACATTTAATATATGGAATCTACTTTACTCGTTGTGATTGACTTTGACATCTTATGAATCAATTGAAGGAAGAGAGTTGAATTAATAAGTTGAATTGAATTAAAGGGGCAGTGGAATTGAAAATTTTGAAAAAATAGAATTTTGTTTAATGTGACTTGTTTTAATACTTCTAATTAGTTATTGTTAGCTCTTTCATTCAACTCTAGGAGCATGACTTAGGCCGACCACACTTGGTTAGGCAAGCTTTAGGATTTTTATTAGTACTGAGGCAAGAGGTCGTTCCCTTAGTTAAATTTATCTGGGGAATGCCCCGAAGGATTTGTATATATTTTATTCCAGGGAATGCCCCAAAATATTTGTATTTGGAGGTCAAAAGTAAAACTCGTAGTACTTTTATTCTTGTTTTATATTTATTTTTATTTTACTTTATTAGGTGGTGACGACCTCGAGCCTCTTTTGATTGTTTTGTTTTGTGTTTTTACCTCAATTTGAATATCTTAAAAGCCAACTTGATCGAGTACGTAACCGTACTAGTTACTGGACTTGGGGAGTGCCTAACACCTTCTCCCCGAGTCAAATGAACCCGCTTACCCGAATCTCTGGTGCAAACTTAGTTTTGGAGTCCAAAGTGTTTAAAAAAGAAAAATCATTTTTATAAAAACGGTGATCTGACACACCGAAACCAATGTCAGGTGGCAACTTTGAGTTATTTCCTTTTGAACACAATTTTGTCACTTTTTAATTAAAAACCCTTTTGAGTTTTACAAATCCTTTTATTATTTTTAAGAGAGTTAGTGAAGTAGAAAAAAGGGGTGTGACATCTCGAGTAACTCTGCTGGGGAGTTACAGGTTCGAGCTAGTACTTGATCTTGTTGTCTTTTTAAGATGTTCGGTTGAGGTTTTTATGTGTTTTATTTGATTTATTTTTGTTTATGTCGCTTTATTTGCTAGTTGTTTTATGTGTTTACACTTTTTCCTTGATGTGTTACTGCCTTATAACTGTCATCATATGCATTACCCGGTCAATTCTTTCTGCAACAAGTCTCGGAGTACGCGTCGCGTACACGAACTCTTCGTTGAGTCACCCTTATTTGGGGGGGGGGGGCGTCGAACAATGGAGTGGGTGGAAAGCTTGAGCAGCCACCATCAACCATACGCTCCCCTGAACTGCTTTGTTAGTGAACCACAAACTTAGGTCAGCCTTTAGGTCATTTTTATTTGCATCATGTCATTTAGACCTAGTAGGGCTCGGTCCCAGGTACCGTGTCCCTTTGTAGGAAGCCTATCCAAATTTTGTCAAAATGGGCCCGTGGCCCAAAAAGACATTCAATTATCCCTATGTGATACATGTTGCATCTTTAAGGGTAAAAAGGTCATTTGGCGGACCGATGTTTGGAAAAAAAGGGTGAAAAATAAAGCAAGTAGGGCCTAGTTATATTTTTCTTCCACAGCTTTTTCGAGAAAAAAACAAAAAAAATTGAAAAAGAAAATCCAATTTTTTTTACATTTTCCATCATTTTCCAAAAATTCAAAAAAAAAAGAAGGAGAAAAAGAAAATCCAAAAAGATTTTACATTTTCCATCATTTCTCAAAAAGACAAAAAAAATATGGTTTTTCCAAATTAGTTGCATTTTTTAAAGGCTTTCTCCCATATCCAATCTTCCCGAACTACGCATACTTGATTCTCGTCTTTCGGGGTGGGATACGTAGACAGCCCACATAGGGTCCGGTCTTACTAGTAAGTCTTAGGTTCTTGGCTTTGCGGGGTCTTAGCCAAATCTTGCATGTCTAGCCATTTTTGGTCACATCGGCCATTCTTGTAAAATGGGGTCATTTTTGCAAAAGTGGTTTAATAACCCATGTCTTAGGATCTTAAGTCCACAACTAGGTGTCATATTACTTTAAGGTACGTCCTTATTCAGTTTGTATCTTTAGCCATTTCTGGCCATATCAGCCGTTTTTGCAAAATGGGTCATTTCTGCAAATTATTTTGGGCCATGATTATTGGGAGTTGAATCCATATGAGCTTTAGTGAGGTATTTCCATATCTTTGAGGTAAATCTTGTTGAATATAAACTTCTAGTCATCCTTGGCCACATAGGTTAATTTTGCAAAAGTAGCCCGATTTTGTCTTGCATGTGTCCAGTAGGAGGTGTTGTGGCGTCACATAGTGTCTTGAGTTACTAATTTATTTGGTCTTATTTTTCTCATTTAGGTGTGGATCAGTTTACCAGAGCTCGAGCATGGCAAATACCCAGGACCACTGTATTTAGGAGCTGCTTATAGATACTTTTATGGCGTATCGAGGTCGAGGAGGTTGTGGGGGCTATGCGTAAGATGAGTAGGGGCAAAGCAACCGGGCCATACGAGATTCCGGTGATTTTGGAAGTGTGTAGGGAGAGCAGATTTGGAGTGGTTGACTAAGTTGTTTAATGTTATTTTTAAGGCGAAGAGGATGCCAGATGAGTGGAAGTGGAGTACGGTGGTTCCATTGTATAAGAACAAAGGTGATATCCAAAGTTGTAACAATTATAGGGGTATTAAATTACTGAGTCATACCATGAAAGTATGGGAGAGGGTCATTGAAGCGAGGGTGAGGAGGACAGTGTCTATATCCGACAACCAGTTCGGATTTATGCTGGGTCGTTCTACCACAGAAGCTATACACCTTGTTAGGAGGTTGGTGGAACTGTACAGAGAGAGAAAAAAGGATCTGCACATGGTGTTTATTGACCTAGAGAAAACGTATGACAAGGTTCCTAAAGAAGTTCTCTAGAGATGCTTGGAGACAAAAGGCGTGTCGGCTCCCTATATTATGGCGATTAGGGACATGTATGATGGGGCCAAGACTCGGGTTAGGACAGTAGGAGGCGACTCTGAGCATTTTTCGGTTGAAATGGGGTTACACTAAGGCTCTGCGCGTTCAATCCGTTCTTATTCACCCTGGTGATGGATGCATTAACAAACCATATTCAAGGGGAGGTGCCATGGTGCATGCTATTTGCCGATGACATAGTTCTGATTGATGAGTCACGAGCTGGGGTTAACGAGAGACTAGAAGTTTGGAGACAGACTCTTGAGTCTAAAGGTTTCAAGCTGAGCAGAACGAAGATGAAATACCTGGAGTGTAAGTTCAGCACTGAGCCGGAGGAAGTGGGTATGGATGTGAGGCTTGAATCACAGGTTATCCCAAGTAGAGGTAGCTTCAAGTACATTGGTTCGGTTATCTACGGGGGAGGGGTGATCGATGGGGATGTCGCACACCGTATTGGGGTAGGATGGATGAAGTGGAGGTTAGCATCCGGATTTTTGTGTGACAAGAGAGTGCCAACGATACTCAAAGGTAAGTTCTATAAAGCGGTGGTTAGACCGACGATGATGTATAGGGCTGAGTGTTGGCCTGTTAAGAACTCACATATCCAAAAGATGAAAGTAGCAAAAATAAGGATGTTGAGGGGGATGTGCGGGCACACTAGTATGGACAAGATTAGAAATGATGATATTTGGGAGAAGGTACACGTGGCTTCCATTGATGACAAGATGCGGGAAGCGAGGCTCAGATGATTCGTACATGTACAGAGGAGAAGCCCAGATGCTCCAGTAAGGAGGTATGAGCGACTGGTTGTGGAGGGCACGAGAAGAGGTAGAGGGCGGCCTAAGAAGTATTGGGGAGAAGTGATCAGGCAGGATATGGCGTGGCTTCAGATTTCTAAGGACATGACACTTGATAGGTAGTTATGGAGGTCGAGTATTACGGTTGTAGGCTAGGAGGTAGATGAGTCTTGCATTACCTTGTACTGTTGTGAGCCTAGTCTGGTAGGGTTTTTGTCTAAAATAGCTAGGGGCGTTGTCGTGTCTTACTATTTTCTCTTTTCAGTGCAGGACCATTTACTAGCCATCATTTTTGTTTTGCATTTTTCCTTCTGCATTTTATGTTTCTATTTTTCCTATGATCTCTGTGGTAAAACTAATATTCTCTCCTTTTTGTTTTTCTTATTATCTTGAGCCGAGGGTCTTCCGAAAACAGCCTCTCTACTCCTTTGGGGTAGGGGTAAGGTCTGCGTACATACTACCCTCCCCAGACCCCACTTGTGGGTTTTACTGGGTTGTTGTTGTTGTTGTTGTTATAGATACTTTTATGTTTTGAGTCTGTCATTCATGTTGTCTTTTACTTTCTAGTCTTGTACAGTAATATTGATTCTTTTGTTATATTACTTCCCATTTTGTATTTGAAAAACCAAAAAAAATTTAAATGAAAAATCCAAAAAGATTTTTGTTTTTTAGTTTATTTTCCATTATTTTTTCCAGAACTACGCGTGATTTGATTCATGAGGGGCATGATACGTAGGCAACCTACATAGGGTTCGATCGAATCATCTTTTAAAAACAAAAAAAAAGAGAGAATGAAGTTGTGGGACGTGAGAAATGAGAGGAAAGAAAAGAGCGATAATCAGAAAGAAAAGAGGGGGAAAGAAATGAAAAACCAAATAGTGTTAGAAAGGAAGATAAAGAAGGAAATGGGGCAAGAAGAGTGAAATTGGGATGATGCCATATGACCTTAGTACCCTCAAAGCCATTCTAGAACCATTAATTGTTGCTAGGGGCATCACACGCAATGTGATATTTATATTTGATAAATGCCCTAACGTTAACATGTAGGCTTTGTTTTGCTCCCTTTATTACTTTCATTATTATTATAACAGAGAGTGGGTAGTTTGTGGAACTTTGGCGAGTCATCTATGCAACACAAGGTCAAAAGAGCAAGGTAGACATGACTAGTAAAGACTTGGACACTAGAGTTGTAGACCCACCAAGGGAGATTGTAGAATTAGAATCGGAACTGAAAGAGGAGGTCAGAAGGTTGAAGCATCAGATGGAAGAAATGTATCAGGCCTGAATTAGGGGATACCCTCCACCCTCATTCCCTACCAACTATATAGAAAGCCCTGCTTCCATTCCACCACTGTCACAAGCCCAGGTTTCCATTACCGTTGACCTTTCTCCTCAACATGCATCAGGCTTTACCCCTTACCACAATTACCCTAGCACTTCCTCCCAAACTTTCCATGTTCCACCAGCCAAAACAACCGCATTCCCATCTCCAAATACCCAATACTATGCCCCGGAACCCACCTTCAAAGTCCCAGATCCTTACTCTTACACTCCCCACTTTGAGCATCATGTTGAAAATGAGAAACCACCCAAGAACATGGAGCAAGAGGAGATATTTAGGAAGGTAAAGAGTCTAGAGAAATCATTGAGAAATATGGAAGGGTTAGGAAGCCAGTTAAGTGTGACTTATAAGGATTTGTGTTTGTTCCCTGATGTTCAACTGCCTGCCGGGTTCAAGATGCCCAAGTTTGACTTGTATGATGGACATAGGGATCCTGTAGCTCATCTGAGAGGTTACTACAGTAAAATGAGAGGCGCTAGGGGAAAAGACAAATTACTGATGGCGTACTTCAGCCAAAGTCTGAGTGGGGCAGCTCTAGAATGGTACACCCGCCAGGACTCCAACAGGTGGTACACATGGGATGATTTGGCTCAGACCTTTGCTCGGCATTTTCAGTACAACATAGAAATTGCCCCGGATCGCCTGTCCCTGACCAAGGTAGAAAAGAAGCCCAGTGAAAGCTTTAAAGAATATGGTTTCTGATGGAGGGAGCAAGCTGCACGGGTCAATCCTCCGATGGGAGAAGATGAAATGGTCGAGTACTTTCTTCAAGACCTGGAGCCTACATACTTCGTCCATTTGATCTCAGCCATTGGTAAGTCTTTCAATGATGTGGTAAAGATGGGAGAAATGGTGGAAGAGGGACTGAAATCAAGCAAGATCATGAGATATTCTGCCTTAAAAGCCACAACACAGGCAATTCAGAACGATACAGGAAGCTTGCCGGGTCAGAGAAATGTGATGATGTTACCATGGTTGTCTTAGGATCACGACATGGCCCAACGGGTCCGCCTTACCAATATACTCAGCCTCGACCCCAACCCCAAACCTACCCCCGAGTTCCACATAATCCACCTCAGTACTATCCTCCTAACAATGCCCGGTTATCTGTCCAACCACTGTGTCACTCCTTATGGCGAGCACCAGCACCGCATAATACTCCTTCGCCTTCACAACTTTTTTGGGAACCCAACAACCCACATCCAAGCTAGGGGTATAGAGGTAAACAAAGGTTGAAAGATAATTTTACACCGATAGGAGAGTCCTATGCAAGCTTGTTTGCGAAATTAAAACATTATGACCTGATTGTATCTATTCCTCCGAATCATGTGGAACCGTGTGAAAAAAGCTTTGACTCTTATAAAAGGTGTGAATACCATTCCAATGCCCAGGGGCACAATGTCGAAAGTTGTCGGGATTTGAAAAGAGAGATAGAAAGAATGATTCAAAAAGGGATAATTGTGGTCCAGGACAATGACACCCAGAATATCACGCAAAATCCTTTACCTGCACATGATGATGAACACTTTGGTGACATGCTGACTAAAGTTAACGATATTGAAATTAGTGAAGGTCCCGACAATTTTGATGTGCAATCTAGTGGCTAAGATGTTGAGCTTGGTGATTGGAAAGACACTCCTTTCTTGGCTAGCCAAGAAGGAGTTTTGGTGGTTTATTTTGTTGTCATTTCTGTTTATTCGGGTTATTTTAAGGTTGTAATTCGGATATTGTCTTGTGGCTCAAACTCTTCTTTTTCTCATTTTGTCTAGTTCGTTTAGTTGTACTAACTCGTTTAGTGTTATTTAGGATTGTTTCAGAGTTGTAACCCATGTCTATTTTGCTTGTTTTGTTCAAACCCTTTTCACCATCTGTCTAATGCAATCTCATGTTTTCTGTTAGTTCTAGTTAGTTTTGTTTAGGTGATTTTTCCTCTTATAGTTCTTTTCATGCTGACTCTAGTGAAATAACATGCACGCATAATTCTCAGCTTGGTCTTGAAAGTTAGTCTAATCATGAAACAATGACACAGTTTTGAATATGATAAAATGAGGCATTTGAGGGAACAAGTAAAGATTCACACATCCTGAGATAACCTAAAGCTTGAATTGAGTGAAACTGAGGCAAATAGTTTGGGAAATCGAGAGGTTGATAAGAGCATACAACAAGGAAATGCTTCTCAAGCAGTTTGAGGTAAATCAGTCAGTGTTGAAATGTATTCTTCCATATCAAGATAAGGTTGAATCAAGTTTGCTCCGAACTGGCAAGGGTCATTCATTAGGACAAAGGTATTGCCCATTGGAACTTTTTGTTTGTGTTGATGTCGTTAATAGATATTGCGTATGGTTTCTTTGCTTATCTTCAATTGCATGTTTGTACTTGGAATTTTTAAAGTTTGGTATGATGAAGGCATTTTATTCTGCTACCCAAACACTTTTATCTTTTGCTAACCCTTTTGAGCCTTAATTTGTTTTGTTCCATACCCCTCTTTTGGAATTAGAAATAGAGTTAGGAACTAGAAAAGAAAAGGAAAAAGAAAAAGAAGAGAACAGAGAAAAAGAAAAAAAAAGAAAAGGAAAAGAAAAAAAATCAACTTTGTGTTTGAACTACGTTTGACCTGATTCTTGTCACCTCAAGATACGTATATAGCCTTACGGTTCGGTTGCACCAAATAAAATATTTCATAATCCCCCGAAGTCGAGAGTAGGGAAGATTTTCTTAGAAATCTCATCAAAAAAAGTAAAAAGCAAAAAAAAAAAAATTCCCAGACTCTAAGAAACTGGGGCAGAAGTTTAATTTGGCCAAAAGATCTGATTCCAAAAATTATAATTTTGAACCCTTTCATCTTAAATTATTTTGAACCTTCATGCCACCTTTTTTTTCTAACATTGTCCAAAAGCCTACATTACGGTCCAAAGAAAGACCTTCCGACCAATCTTTGAGGATGCCAAATCAAGTGTGTGGTGAAAGTATGATCTTCTTGCATCATGGGTAATACCTTATTCTCAGCACAAAGAGAGAAAATGATCAAATGAGATAGTCTTATCGGTGAAAACCCTCATGGGCACCGTAAGGCGACGATGAGTTGAGAAAAAGAGCAAAATGAGAGAGGCTTGATGGTGAAAACCCTTCAGGGCACTACAAGTCGGCTGAAGATTGTGGATCAGATGGGACAATTGAAGCGCTGAAGCCTAGTTTCACAGCGAAGAGGTACAACAAGAGTTGAATATTAGACTTGCTTGAGAAATTAGGCCATTTAATCCAAAGGTGCATGTCATGGTCATTAGAGTTGGTATCCACATCTGATAAGTTTCTACTTTGTAATTTTCTTGTTAGGTATCATCTCTTTCCCTTGTCCCTTATATTGTTCCTCTTGTTTTGTTTGAGTCCCTTCTTGAGTCCGTTTGGTCAGAACAAGTGAGAAATGACTTTAAAATTTGCTACCAGCTTTCCAATTGCACAAAACGAATTTGTCTAGCACATCAAAGTGGCGTATGTCAGGGAAAAGTGGTATGCGCATTGAGTTGGTAACAATCAACATGCTTAGGGATTCATGTGAAATGCAAGGGTTCGGTAAATGTCAATTCATGAGCAAAATGAACATATAGAGGATATTGGGATCGAATGGAGCAGAGGTGTTTTCTGTGATAAGGGTTGAAAGAAAATGGGTAGTCGATAACAGTCAAGGTCGTCCAAGTTGAAATCAAAGTTATCTTGGCAAGTGTGAAAGCATCCGCCCTCAAGGTCAAGGCCACAAACTAACCACCACATTTAAGCTCACAATTTTTTTTGTTTGAAACAGGAACAAAACAGTGCAAGCAAGTTGGTTCAAAAATAAGAAAAAAAAGAAAAGAAAAGAAAGAAAAAAAGAAGAAGAGAAGAATCGACAAATGAAAGTTTCTCAAATCTTTTCCCTTACCTGTCTTGCTAGTGTGCATAAAATGTTGCTATTACTCTTCACAATTTTCCTCCTAGGATAAAAAGTCCTAGTCTGATGAATTTTTTTCTAGGACCAAATTCTTAGTCTGATGAATCTTTTCCTAAGATAAAAGGCCTAGTCTGATGAATTTTCTCCTAGGATCAAAATCTTAGTCTGATGAATCTTTCTCCTAAGATAAAAAAAAATCTTAGTCTGATGAATCTTTCTCCTAAGATAACAAAAAAAACTAGTATGATGAACTTTCTCCTAGGATCAAAATCTTAGTCTGATGAATATTTCTCCTAAGATAGAAGACCTAGTCTGATGAATTTTCTCCTAGGATCAAAATCTTAGTCTAATGAATCTTTCTCCTAAGATAACAAAAAGACCTAGTCTGATGAATTTTCTCCTAGGATCTAAATCTTAGTCTGATGAATTTTTCTCCTAAGATAGAAACCCTAGTCTGATGAATTTTCTCCTAGGATCGATGTCTTAGTCTGATGAATCTTTCTCCTAAGATAACAACAAAAAGAAAAAAAAAAGAAAAAAGGGACTTAGTCTGATGAATTTTCTCCTAGGATCGAAATCTTAGTCTGATGAATCTTTCTCCTAATATATAATACCTAGTCTGATGAATTTGCTAGTCAAATGTTCTTGGTTTTACTCACATCCCAGTCAAGTCTTAGTTTTGCTCTCATCATTGCATCAATAACATAGGTGATTTACAGTTTTGCTAACAACTCACAAATCTTTCTAGCGCAAACTAGGGCAGAAAATTTTGTTTGTTTTGTTGTTTTGACTGCAGGCACCCACCTGGAGAATGAGGGAATTCTTTTCAGAGTTACTTCAAATTTTAAGTCAGTAGCAGGCGCCCGCGTGAAGAACAAGGGAAAGTCATTTCAGAATCCAATTCAAGTTAGAAGTAGCAGAAGCTCGCGGCAAGAATGCGAGTCAACGGTCCGAGGTGACCAACAGAAGTAGTCTCAATCCAGAACAAAAGAAAAAAAAAAGAAGTAAATCCAAATGCAGAAGCTGAGACAAGAGGTGGATTGCTCAAGACATGACTAAAGTCACAAGCATGGTGTGTCCGGTTTTAATACGAAAAGCTGAAGAAGAATGAACTAGCACCTGCAACTAGCAAGCGTCAAGGTTTAAATCTAAAGTCTGCATGAAGAACCATTCAAGACTCAAGATCAAGGTTCAGAAGACTTATAGATAGGAATCTTGTAACTCATAGTTGACAAGCTTAGTTAGTCTTTTTTATTTTTTGATTTTGATGCAATAACAGGACCGCAGATCGGAACCTCGACGGAACGACACCTCGACCGGCTCTCCACCTCGGTATCTCCATCACCTCATTCACTTCTGAACTACACATGGCCTGATTCCTTTATAACCAAGGATATGTAGGCAGCTCAGATACCAGGGCTCGGTCACATTCTCCTCTCTTTTAGTTTTTGGTCTCTCTAAATAAGGGTCGGGTCAAAAAACTTGTCTCGTCGTTCTTTGTCTGAAAACTCTTCGTGTTTCCAGTCATAGAGGGGCAGCTGTAGACATGTAATTTTTGACCCTCCCCAAGATTTTACATATTTTAGCACTAAATATTTAGTCTAGGCCTAATATCGCTTTTTAACTAGTTTTGACTCTTTTACTTTATTTTATCACAAAAATAAAAATTACAAAAATACTTTTTTTATTTAGCTAATTAATATTCTATCTAGTTACTTTTAGTTTATCTTACTTTTCATAAAATTGAAAATACAAAAAATAGTCTTGACATTTTAGTTTACAAAAAGATAGTAAGAAAAGTTTCACAAAAAATAGTTTTACTAGTTTAGTGCATTTTTTAAGTTGTAGGTCTTTAGCAAATACTAAGTAGATTTTAAATTTTTCTAATATGATTATTTTCTTTCTATTTTAATATTACCTATTGTCCTAGATAATTAGTAATTCGTGATGCTATTTTGTTTAAAATTAATTCAATTTTAGAAGAAAAGGAAAATGAAAACAAACAAACAAAAAAAAGAGGGGAAGATAATAGAAAAGAAAACGTGAAAATGTATTAATAAAAGAAGGAAGGAAATATGACCTTTTGTTTGATTTTGGTTATGACTTACAATTTGGAAAAGATTTCATTTTTTGATATTAGCAGGGGACCACACGGTTTTGTCTGAAAATTTTATTTCTTCCTCTCCAAGATCATCACTGATGCTCACATATATAATGACAAAAATTGAGTTAAGCCCTAGAGCACCATGACCAGCCGTTGCCCACCTTCTTCTTCTTCTTCTTGATCCCAAAATACCATAGCAGACCTAAGAGACAGCAGTCCAGCCGTCGGGCCCTCTGCTACTCAGGACCAAACGGAACTGGCCCCCTAACTTCTCAAAAAAGAAGCGACCATCTCCTCACGCCCAGCTCTACGTCGGCCACCACCCAGCTCACCGGAAATTGAGCTGCAACAGTCGTAACCACCACCAACACACTCTCACCTTGCTCTCATTTTATTAACGACCCCCACACACAGAGTCCAAAAAAAAATGTTCTGCTTTCTTCATTCCCAGTTTTGGACGTTGGTCCTTAAAGTGGGTTTCGATTGAATCGAAATTCGAGTTGTTGTTCGAGGTCCGCTCAGAGTGTCGTACGAGGATCCGGTCCAAGATCGTCCATCTGACTCGATTTTGTGGTTAACAGTATCCATCGAGGTCCAATCCCTTCTATTTTCTCTTGAATCCTTTGATTTTATCATTGAGATTGTTTGTTGATATGCTTTTGATAATGTTCTCTTTGAAGTGATTTGAAGTTAGTATCTATTTTATTATAAAAAATGTGACGTTTAATATCTGGAATCTACTTTACTCGTTGTGATTGACTTTGACATCTAATGAATTAATTGAAGGAAGAGAGTTGAATTAATAAGTTGAATTGAATTAAAGGGGGCAACAGAATTGAAAAATTTGAAAAAATAGAATTGTGTTTAATGTGACTTGTTTTAATACTTCTAATTAGTTATTGTTAGCTCTTTCATTCAACGCTAGGAGCATGACTTAGGCCGACCACATTTGGGTAGGCAAGCTTTAGGATTTTATTAGTACTGAGGCAAGAGATCGTTCCCTTAGTTAAATTTATCTGGGGAATGCCCCGAAGGATTTGTATATATTTTACTCCGGGGAATGCCCCAAAATATTTGTATTTGGAGGTCGAAAGTAGAACTCATAGTTCTTTTATTCTTGTTTAATATTTATTTTTATTTTATTTTATTAGGTTGGGACGACCTCGAGCCTCTTTTGATTGTTTTTTTTTTTTTGTGTTTTTACCTCAATTTGAATATCTTATAAGCCAACTTGATCAAGTACGCAACCGTACTAGTTACAGGACTTGGGGAGTGCCTAACGCCTTCTCCCCGAGTCAAATGAACCCCCTTACCTGAATCTCTGATGCAGACTTAGTTTTGGAGTCCAAAGTGTTTAAAAAGGAAAAATCATTTTTACAAAAACGGTGACCTGACACACCGAAACCAATGTCAGGTTGCGACTCTGAGTTATTTCTTTTTTAACACAATTTTGTCACTTTTTAATTAAAAATCCTTTTGAGCTTTACAAATCCTTTTATTATTTTTAAGAGGGTTAGTGAAGTTGGTGAAAAAGGGGTGTGACACATGTTGCTCGCTTGCTGGCGGTATAACACAAGTCCTTGTGTTTTCTACAATTGTATCTTGAGGGGGCTTGTGAAAGATGCTGGTTAGCGTGTCAGTTAGCCAAGCCTCAAGGAGCTTTTTTATTGATGGTGGCATCTTTTTCACCATGGACGTGGAAGCTTCTTTACCGCGAGATGTTGTGATGTTACCGTCAGGATGAGGTGATCCGCCTCGCCTGAGGGAGGCATTAGGCGTCGTATCCTCGCCTTCCGCCTCAGAAACCTCATTGGTAGTGTTCAAGAGGTTGGTCATGAGGTCATCCACTATCCTCGTTCTTTCTTTCTGTTACCTGCCATATTAGATCTGCGCGTACAAGGAAAGAGAATTTTGTTCTTGTTTTTTTTTTTGTCAGCAATCCATGTTAGTTGTAGATCTAGATGAAACTAAAAATTTAACTAGAAAGTCCCCACAGATGGAAACAAGTTGTTTGACCAAAAAATATAAACTTTCGGTTAAACTATTAAATTTTATGTAATGAGGGATTAAACTTAGTCATTGATAATATCTATAGATATAGAACTTGACAACATGGATAATATAGGATAAAGTCAGCGAGAGATTGAAAGTAACACACATTTAATTTTCCAAAAGGTTTGAGCAATACTGGAGGAGTAACTAACAATAAATAACAATAAGTGACATTTGTGTAAATAAGGAGAATGATTCGCCCAATAATGAATGAGATAGAAGATTATTCCTCCTGACGATGATGAATGACATATATATCCTAGAATGTTTGAACTATTCTCGGATCTGATGGAAAAACATGGAATAATATAAGTAAGGATCTTGATGAAAAAGTAAAGTTTGTATCTTTGCCAGAGAGAATCTTCTTCTAAAAAGTGTTCTTGTTAAGTGAATATTACATGTCTTACATTATTGTCTCTTTTTCTATTTATATGAGACATATTCCTAACAAACCTAATAGTACAAGTGCAGAGAATATTAAATAGAATATTCTCTCTACTATCCTATTACAAAAAGTAGCCATTATTATTCTGTCCTTGGTGCTCGACCTCGGTCGTTGTTGACAGCACGGTCACGAATCTCACTGCTTTCTGGTTGACTCGATCGATCCTTTCCTTAATGTCGTTTTACGCTAAATTTCCTTAGAGCAGATTTTGGCCTATACTATTATAACTGATTAACCGTATATAATATATGTCTTTTGCAGCAAAAAAAAGAAAAAGAAGAGAAAAATGATAGGGTAATACACATTTGTTTTCATGAATCATTCGGCATTCATAATTCATCCACGGTAATTAAGAATGGCATTGAATAAGAATAGGTTATTAAAAGATAAGTGCACCCTACCAAAAAATACACAACTACTATATAAGACAATTGCAAAAGGGGAAGAAACTTCAGGAGAAACATTTGAGGAACAAAAAGCAATATGATAGGTCCTAAGAGGGCAAAGCAATTGATGGAGGCGCATGCGCAAAAAATGTAAGGGACCCATTATACTAAAGGCAATTGAGTTTTAATCTTTCAGGAACAAAAGGGAAGTTAGTCGTGCGTCCATAAATTGAAAAAAAGCAATAATGGGAGTACTGCTTAGATTCTTTAATATGCCTATATAATAGTATTATTATTGTGGCTCACACTTATTCCGTCTTATGGGGAAAAAAGAGGTGATTCCAATTTCCAGTCGGTGCACCATACTATCAACTTTTAGCAGTGGTTAGCTGCTAAAAGCCAACCACCACCCCCACAAAACTCTGCTTTTTTCCCTGCCCACTTCTGAGTTCTTATTGTTCCCTTTTGCTTTTCATTTTGCAAAAGTTTTACGTACTTTCTCGCATAAACAAGAACCAGTTTAGAAAGTAGAGTCGCATTGCCTCCCTCTGCTTTTGTACCTTTCCTTATAAAATGCACCTTTTGAACTATAGTATGTAGGGTGAGTATTTATTAAACTTTCTAGGCACTTTAATACGTACTTTACTGTTACATTGGTTAAAAAAAAATCAAATAAGACCTATTCTTGAAAAATCAATAGGATTGTGTAATAATATATATGTTGCGATTAATGAGATTCCTTCTATCTTGATCACAGAAATCTCTTTTAGAGAGTGATTTTTTATTAATTGGGTCATACAATCTAGATTATCCATATCAACAATATTTTATATCATATAGTTAACAAAAAAAGAAAAGGGTCCCCCACCACGCTTATGATTAATCTTGCAGCGCCTACTTTGAACCCAAGCAAGGCAGCACCCTTATTTCAGCTATTCTATCTTTCCCATCCTCTTTCCACTTCCACTCAACTACGTTATGTTTTATTTTATATTTTTTTTGTTGTTTCATTCTCTGTTATGTTCGTTCTTTTGGCTAGGAAGGACTAGCAATTCAGGATATAAAGGCTATAGCATTACGTATACAATGGACTTCTTTGGTTTGATCGGCCTACTAAGCGTTGATTATAAAACGGGGGTTTCTTTTCAGTTCCTAATATTAAGTGTTATCCCAGGTTGCTTCGCAAACATCTTTTATGTGAATAATATTTTTGAAACAAATGATATGCATATATACAATTTGGTATAAGAATTACAGCTTTTCGATTATCACATACCCAAATATAAAATAACTCGCTTACAAATCCAATTGTGTGACTATTGTTTTCATGGCTTTTAACAATATTGAAATTAAGAAAGCGTGTATTTTAGATCTCTTATGTGTAAAAGCTAATTTTTTACATGTAAAAAGAGAAATAGAATCATAAAATTAAAAACAGGTATGTAAAGGACCATAAAACCATTTGACCCTGACAATCGCCCCACACCGCGGTTACATGCAAAAACCATTGCACGCTGTGCAAGAGTGAAAAGGTCACACTCGGTTGCGGCCAAGAAAAAGGATCAAATGTTTGTTCGTTTGCTTGCTCAGAAAGTGAGGAAAAGACAGAAGGCTGCCACTGCACAAGACCAACCTGAGTCAGGAACCAAAGTATGATTCATTTGGACTCAAGCGATCAAAATAGGTAAAAAAGAAAAGAAGAAGATTGGGCACCATAAAATATATAGCGCAATTATTCATCGTGCTTCATTTGAACTTAAAATGGGCGGAAAGGTATAACGCCCGTATATACCGCACTATAGTATAGCGCGGTATATATGAACGTTATACCTATCTATCTATATCTATATCTATATTATTATAAAAGCATGAATACAATGTTGGTTGACCAAAATAGCCCTAAAATATTTTTACAAAAAACAATTACTTGGTGGATAAAATTGTAATATGCCAATGTCATACTAATCCCATTTGGACAATAACACTTTGCGGTAGAATAAATTAGCATAGAATTTCAAATCTTTGTCCGCATAGGAAAGAATCTTCGTCGGACCTTCTCATTCTTTTTTGCCTATAAATCAAAATTATTTTAAACTTAATTATTACTGTATTTTTGCTATAATATTTATACTATGCAATTTGCGTGAATATTATTGAACAAGCGATCTTTACTTATGGGTCATTTAATGGTTATCCTTTTTTCTTCACCAAAGTAATTACCACAGCTTATAGAATCTGCATTCCGTTAATTGCCACTTTGCCAGTGTGGGCACAATATCACAAATTATTAAAAATTAAATTAAAATTTTGATAGTTTTTAGAATTCCATATATCATATTAGTCAAAAATTTAGTAAAATTCATAGTTGTTTTGTACATTAGATAATGTTTAACTAATGTAAAAAATACATTAATGCCAAATGGTTTTAACTAAATCCTGATTTTACAAAATGGCTAGTTGATAATAGAAATGCAATCACCACTTATTTGCAGAAAGATGATCGATGTAAGAACTACTAAATTCGACGTAGTAATACATCCATACAAGAAAATGATGGATACTCTATTTATACTAGAGGCAATGGTGAAAAAGGTACAAATATTCGTGGCATGATAATAAATAATCAATAAGTTGTGTCATATAATCTAAGAATAAAATGGATATTGGTTCACTCGATCATAAGTTTGAAGGCACTGGATACCCAATTCTGCTCCTTCAGTTTAAGGCATGATATAAGATAGCCACCACAATACGTGAAAGCAGAATGATGATAATAAATTAATAAAAAAAAAAATTAATATTTTGCGATAAAGCACCTACGTTCAAGCGTCAAACAATCAAATGGTTGGTGATATAGAGACACCAATAAATTATTTGGTGAAAAAGTGATGATATTTGCAGGAATTTATTTTGAAAAAAAAGGTAACAGTTTTGGAGATGATTTTCATTATGTACTATCAGTAGATCCAAAATCAAATGAGAATATAAACTATAAATCTAACCTTAAAATCATGGCATCAAATGAAAAAATTTAGCTAACAAAAGTAGGAGAACAAAAACAGATTTAGCATTCAAAAATTTCTTGCTTCATGTCGAATATGGGGAAGAGCATATAATAAGAGATGATTGTGCCTATTTTGAAGATCCAATGTCCTTTAGTGACAGTAGTGCCAAAATTGCGTAATAAGGAATAATATTTTTATCTTAAAAAATAAAAATTATGTGAAATACATGATGGAAAAAAACTCTCTTATCTAGCATAAATGAATAATGTTGATCAACTAAATGAGATACGATTATTAAATTCATATGTGAAATTAAGAGAAATATTTCTTATTTTTGACTCATCAAAAGATAATATCAACAACTACTATCAAGAAGAATACTTAAAAATTTTAATGTTGTAATGCTCTTCCAACATATAGAATCTCTAACAAATTAAACTATCTTATATATTCAACACCAATGTATGCATTTTAAGAGACAAATTTAAAATGATCTTTCTTTATATACTGGTTGATTTTGAAAGAAAAAGATTTACCCATCATATCACCGAGGGACGATTTCTCAAATGACTTATCGAATGATATGGAGATGTATTAGAGGTTTTAATAATAATTTCATGCGTTCATATTGGACCAATATATGCTACTAAGCATGTGTTTATCCTCATAATTTAACTTTTGCCGTAAAAAATGAAGGATATTATTTTAATTTGTCAAAAAATAATTAATATTATGCTTGTATTTTGCAATGATGATAAATAATGTATGTGCTCAAATAATCTCCAATGTTGGACTATATATTTTCCGCGACATATTTCCACACAAATAATTTTATGTTGTACATTCGAAATGAGTATGAAAATTAACAACAAAATGTTTGGTCATTACATAATAGCCAAAGCGACAAAAGAAAACAAACACCAAAAACATCATCCTCATTAAAAGTATTAGGTAAGATATGATCGATCACATTTCATATATCTGCATAATAAGTACAAATAATATCTACTTTAACTTAATTGGTCAGCTTTATAGATTCAAATGATATCCATTTTTTATTCAGTATTATACTAATTTAGCAATATTGAGTACAATACTTAAATGATATTTGCATTTTTTCAAAACAATTGCTTTCTAAGGAGTGTTTTTTTTTTTTATTTTATATCGCTTTTTAATAAATTTAATTTATTATATTTTTATATAAACAATTAATTAAAAATTTACGTGCAACACACGTAAATAAAAACTAATATAAATAAACGTGCCCTTCTCCTTCCCACCAGACGAACCAACAGCCCTTTTTAATTCCAAAACCAGTGGTCCCCCTTCCCCCCTCAATTTTAACGAAAAAAGCTCGGTTGGAGCCCAGCGGTCCCACAAAAAGTATAGATTCTTGGTATTGTAGCAAACTAACATCGTATATAAGGCGTTATCGCATAGTGGGTTGTTCGTTTCTGCTCCAAATCATCAAATCTTCAACTTTCCAAAAAAATAAAATCGAAGCATTCCGACTTATTTTTTTTTTGTTAAAACTCATCTATGAAAAATGTCTACTAGTTGTTTTTACTGTGCTTTATGTGATTTCGTGATTGTTTTGTGATTTAATTAATTCGTTATTTTTTATTCGGATTATATTATTAGTGTGCTAAAAAAATTACTAGTAAAATAGAGAAATTATTATTTTATAAATAATTAATGTTATTAGTTATTATTAAAAATGTTAATTAGTTATTTTTTTACTGTGATATATGTATTTTCATGATTGTTTTGTGATTAAATCAATTTGTTATTTTTTATCCAGATTAGATTATTTATGTGTTAATGATTAGTAAAATAGATAAATTGTTATTTTAGGAATGATTAATTTTATTTAGAATGTTATTGTTGTACATATATTAATATGTGACTTTAATATTGTTTAGTTCCCTATAGTATTATGTTGTGCCCGTAATGCTAATGTAGTACCCGTATTTGTAATGTAGTGTTCTTTTAGCATAGTAAAATGTAATGCCATTTAGCGTAGTATCTTTATAGTTATTAAAATTAATTATTTAATTATCTGTTAAACCCAAAAATATCTGAAAAAAGATGATAGTTCAAACACAAACTTTCTCGAATTCTAGTCAACAAACATAAGAAAATAATATTAAAAAAATAATATTTGTCAAACTTTGTATTATTATATGAGTATTTAATAATTAAATCATGTATAGTTATGAAAACTAATTATTTAATTCTATTATAGTAAAAAATAGGTGAGTACAAATAAATATATAAAATAATAAACTAACATATAAAATAAGAAACAAATATATAAAATAGGAAACTAACATATTAAATAACAAATAAACATATAAAATAATAAAGTAACATATAAAATAATAAACCAACATATAAAATTTAAAAACTCTCTCGGCGCTCTCTACATAACAAAACATTTTCTCTCTCTACATAAACGCTCTCGGCGCTCGTTAGGGTGAATTGCTAACGTGCGCCCCTGGCCGGAATGGGGAGGGGAAGACCTAGGAAAACGCAATTAAGCTACCGATCACAGAACTGAGAGTAGTTGATGGACAAAATTCTATAGTTGGAGCTTTTAGCTCACCAAAAGGAGTGGTAATTCTAGAAGTTGAGGAGAAACAAACACCGGCGATGAAGCCGAAGGAGCTGCAGATTCAATCAACTGGAGCATTGACAAATTCAAGGAAGATGAAATAGTAATAACTGCTAGCACATCCAAACTTGAAGGTATTCCAGCTGAAAAATTGGGGCTAAAAGAGGTGATGCCTGAGAAAAGTGATGTAACAGTGCCAAATAGTACCAATCTGCCGAGGAAGCTGAGATGCAGAAGAATAATGCTCAGAAGACTGCAACAAATGGAGTTCAGACCTGGGCAACTGTGGTTACAGGGAACAAGTTGGCATCAAGGGGTATGACTCTAAGTTTTATAGCACCTATGATAAAGGAAGGGGAAAAGATAGATCTGCTAGAAAAAGAGGAAATTGAAAAAGAGAATGACAAATGGAAATCATCAATTATACTATACCTTATTGGCAACTCTCTAACAATTGGAGCAGTGGAGAGATTTCTAGCATCCCAGTGGAACTTTGCAAAGAAACCGCAGATCTACTGTCATAATGAGGACTACTTCGTGGTTGGATTCGATAGCTTGGAGGAGCGAAATGAGGTATTATTCTCAGGACCACATACTGTAAATAACAGACCAGCCATTGTAAAAGCATGGTCCCCCGAGTTTTAACTTTTATGATGAAGTCTTGAGCACAATCCCTTTAGGGGTGAAACTACCAAACTTGCCTTTAAATTGTTGGAGTATGAAGTCACTGAGTAGTATTGGCAGTACTATTGGTAACCCTTTATTTGCGGATGATTGTACTACAAATGTTGCAAGAATATCATATGCAAGAATGCTTATTGAGATGGATATTACAAGGCCGCTGCCTAAATGTGTTAAAGTGAAGGATCCTAAGGGTGTAGTGTTTGAACAAGAGGTGACTTATGAATGGGAACCAGAATATTGTGCAAATTGCTTGCAAGTAGGACATTGTTGCAAACCTGTGAATGTGCAAAAACAACCAAATCAACCAGTCAAAGAAAGAAATATAAGAACTAAGCAAATTTGGAGGAACAAGAAGGAGATTAATGGAATGATTATAAAAGCTGGAGGATCAGAAACCAATGAAGTTGCTATAGCTCAACCATAAGTTAAGCATACTGTTATAGCAGGGGGATCAACTACTCAACAAAATCAACCATTGGTGGCTATTGTTCAGCAGAATACAAATCAAGCAACGACATCCACTAGTCACCAACCAGCTCAGATTGTTGAATCTTCTGGCCAAACGAACACAGATGAATGGTACACTGTTAAAGGAAGATCAACTACTAAAAATATGAAATCAGTCACTGCGGAACGAGATGTTGATACTAAGAATGGGTTTAGTCCTCTAGTAGAACCTGGGGGACAAAATGCAAGCGGCGGGGGACGCGGTAGCTTTAACAGGGGTGAGGGTGACCCAATATTCCATTCTATCTAACATGAATATTGTGACATGAAATGTGAGAGAGCTTAATAAGACCTATAAGCATAAGGAGTTAAGAGTAGCAATTAAGGAGAATAAAATGGGACTATTAGCTGTACTAGAACATAGAATAAAAGAATGCAAGGCAGAAAAGATTATAAAGAAGATAGTTCCAGGTTGGGAATGGGTTTCTAATTATGGCAATAATACTACAGGAAGAGTTTGGATACTATGGAACCCACATGTCATTGGCTTTACTTTACTAGAGATGGACCCTCAATTTATAGATGGACAGATTAAAGTATATGAAATTAATCTGGCATTTAGCTTCACCGCAATTTATGGGTTGCACACTATACAAGATAGGAGGAGTTTATGGAGAAAGCTCAAGGAATTAGAGGGAATACAATAGGGTCCTTGGATTGCAATGGGAGATTTTAGTGCTATCTTAAATGAAGAGGATAGGCAACATGGTTCACAGGTTCAAGACATTGAAACCAGGGACTTCAGAGACTTCTTGACAGAATCTGCAATGATAGAGCTGCAGACGTATGGTGGAGAATACACATGGACTAACAATCATACATATAGCAGAATTGATAGGGCCATTGTAAATGCGGCGTGGATGAATGGAATGCCTGTAAGCCAAGTGCAGATTATGGAGCCACAGTTCTCTCATCACTCTCCCTTGAAGATTAAATTTGATCAATACACAGGGGAAAAAAATAAGCCGTTCAGATTTTTTAATTGTATAGCTGAACATCAAGACTTCTTACCTTTAATTGAGGATTGTTGGAAGCTACCTACTCCTAAAACATATATGAGAAGCGTATCGAATAAATTGAAGTGCATTAAGCAGAGGTTGAAAACACTGAACATAGAGCAATTTAAGGGAGTAGAAGGCAAACTGAAGCATATCATGAATCAATTACGAGAAATACAGGAAAGAATGGGACAACATAAGCAAGATAGTATTTTGATTGAAGAGGAAAAAAAACTGAGAAGGCAATTGGAGACATAGGGGATGATTGAGGAGAGTATCTATAAACAAAAGTCAATAGTCCAATGGTTGAAAGCAGGGGATTCAAACTCAGACTACTTTTTTGCGAACATGAAGACCAGATATTCCCAAAATAATATTAGCAGTCTGTCAGATGAACAAGGTGTGCAAATTCAAGCTGCCGCTGGGATAAAAACAGAAGTAATAGGTTTTTTCAAGAAGCTTTTGGGTACAACAGCTATGTCATTGCCTGCAATTCATCCAACAATTATAAGGGATGGTCCGGTACTTCTCAATAAACAACAGAGGGATCTAATAAGGCCAGTCACTAGTGCAGAGTATTCCTAGCATTGAAGGATATTGATGACATGGAAGCACCGGGATGCGATGGACTAAATGCTTTATTTTTCAAGAAAGCATGGTCTATTGAAGGAGGAGAAGTTACAGAAGCTATTTTGAACTTTTTTAAAACAGGAACAATGTTTAAGCCCATTAACTGCACATCAGTTACACTTATTCCAAAGGTTAGGAACCCAACTTGTATTAAAGAGTATAGACCCATTTCTTGTTGTACTACTATATACAAGATTATCTCTAAGATTTTAACAAGAAGGCTTCAGGTAGTTATGGATGGATTGGTGGACAATTGCCAGTCTGCGTTTGTACCAGGGAGGGTAATCACTGATAATATTATACTCAGTCATGAGTTGGTAAAGGGATATGAGAGAAAAGGAATATAACCAAGGTGTATGATCAAGCTAGACATGCAAAAAACTTATGATTCCTTTGAATGGAGCTACTTGGAGCAAGTCCTTATTGGCTTGGGTTTCCCTAATAAGTTTGTTAGATGGATCATGAGGTGTGTCCAGAGTGTGTCTTATTCTATCTTTCTGAATGGCAAACCAACAGAACCATTCAAGGCAAGAAGAGGATTAAGACAAGGGGACCCTTTGTCTCCTTTCTTATTTCTTTTGGCTATGGAGTACTTAACTAGAAGCTTGAAGACTCTGAGACGTATCCCTAATTTCAACTATCACCCCAGATGTGATAAATTGCAAGTAGTGCAACTAGGATTTGCTGATGATTTGCTATTATTTTGCAGGGGAGACACCATCTCAGTGAAGTTGTTATATGATTGTTTCCTAAACTTTTCTCAAGCTTCTGGTCTGAAAGTAAATCAGAGTAAAAGTTCAGTATTTTTTGGTGGGGTGGCTGCAGTTACACAACAAGAGATCCTGCACATACTAGGATTTCCTAAAGGTGTACTACCTGTTAGATATTTGGGGGGTCCCATTAAATACAAAAAGAATATCTGTGACACAATGCCAACCTCTACTTGACAAAATGGTGGGAAGAATCACTTCTTGGACTTCAAGATTCCTATCCTATACAGGAAGATTGCAATTGATCAAAAGTGTTCTTTTTTCCATACAAACATTCTGGTCACAGATTTTTGTACTATCAAAGAGGATCATACAAATGATAGAAGTTGTGTGTAGAAAGTTCCTTTGGACTGGGGGAAATGAAACGTCACATAAATCTCTCCTGGATTGGGAGAAGGTCTGGTATCCTCACTCAGCTGGTGGCTTTAATGTTATGGATGTCCATATATGGAATAAGGCAGCAGTAAGCAATTATTATTGGAACTTGAGCAAAAAGAAGGACAAGTTGTGGATTCAATGGATTCATTGCTACTATATTAAAGGGAGGCAAGTATGGGATACATATCCAAACCAAGCTTCCTGGATGGTTAGGAAAATAATGAAGGCCAAAAAGAATTTTGAAGAAGCAGGATACACTCATTCTGATATTCTAGCCCTGAGTTCCTTTTCTATCAAAAAACTTTATCAGAGTTTGAGAGGTACTTTCCCAAAGGTCACTTGGAAGAGACTTGTCTGTAATAATGGAGGGTGTCCTAAATGGGTATTCAATTTGACGTTGGTAGCACATGAAAGATTGTACACAAGAGATAGATTAGCCAAGTGAGGCATTGCTAACAATTTGTTTTGTCCATTGTGTGAACATGATGATGAATCACTTGATCCCTTCTTTTTTAAGTGTAACTTCTCTGTAGCTCTATGGAATAAATTACTCAGATGGCAAGGAGTGCATAAACAAATTATGGAATGGGTGCAAGAGCAGGAGTGTGCGATTAAATTTGCAAATGGGAAAAACGCAAAAGCAGAAATGTATAGAATGGTGCTGGCATGTAGTGTTTACTATATTTGGCAAGAGAGAAATCAAAGAATATTTCAAGGAAGAAGAATAATTGTTGACAATCTGAGCAGGCTAATAGTGCAAGATATACACTATCGAGGGAGCTACAACAAGAAGATTACAAAGCAACTAGAATCCATGAATTTCTACCCCTGAAAATTGTCCTGGAGGAAAAGAGTTAGAAGAAGAGTAGGATAATATTGACATTTTAGTAGTAATGGGTCTGAAGATTTCCTTAGTATTGAATAGATAATATCATAAACAAGAAGGGGATAGTAGATAAATGTTTAGCAGGTTTCTGGAGGTGGAATGTTGACCATCTCTAGGGATTTTTGTTATGATTTTACATATTTTGCCCTTGGTAATAAAGTTACTTATTTACCAAAAAAAATATAAAATTATAATATAGAAAATGTATCAACCTAATTAACAATATTGTAAAAAATCTAATAAATTTTATTATTAAAGATATTACAATATATTTATATTTAAAGATGATAAGCAATTAAAAAGAAAAATACTTTAATTAATATCGTTCAATTTACAATAGTCGTCATGGAAGTTCCGCCTGCACATCTCGGACCTGCATCGCTAGAGAACTGTTGCTACAGGCCGAGCATAGGTCTTCATTGTCACGCCCCGAACCTGGGGGGCGAGACCGGCACCCAGTGCCTTACCTATCCTTGCGTACTAACTTGCAACTAAGGGACTCTTCAATTCTTATCAAGATTTTGACTTAGTCATTGTTTGGTTACTACATGGTAGCCATCTGGCAAGGTGACTTAAGAGTCATCCTTTTCCTATTGTGGCTTTATGCCACGTGGTAAAGATTATTAATCTTTACCCACTTATTAGTTAACTGGGTAATGTCTCATTACCCGATAATTAACCAATTACCCGCATAATTTAAAAATTATCTCTACTTAATTAAATACTACTCTCTTTTAACATATCTTGTACACCTTATGATCATATAGTACCTTGTATGAAACTAGTCCATTAATACCAGGTATTTTAGCTCGGGCCATATTTTATCCCAAAATGCCAAATTTTAACGAAACTCATTTTCTTTGACTTGCTTCCCCTTTCATCTTCATGAATTACTCATCACTTGTTTGAAATAACATAATCCTTATAATCTCCAAATAATCTTTTCCTTGGTCTGATGTCAATTACCTTATGACAAATTCAACGTAAAATACTGTAGGGTGCAATACTGTCATAACTTATTACCGCGAAGTGTAACATCATCGTAATGTAATACTGCTAGGTGCAATACTGTCGTAACTTATTACTGTGAGGCGTAACATCATCGTAATGTAATACTGTAGGTCATAACATCCTCGTAATATATTGTTGCAGAGGATAACATCATCGTAATATATTACTGCAAAACATAACATCGACGCGCGGGGCGTAACATTCATACATATGGGATGGGCAGTGTTTGTCCCAAACATTCCGCTCAAGACGTATAGATGATATGTGGGAGTTCATTAGGGCCCACCCACTCCTTCATGTATAGTTAGACGCCTTGAGGATATGAGTTTCTACAGGATCGTAGAGATCAGCCGATTGTAGTTTGACTGGGTATTGATCATGGCTATGATATAGCGATGGCGACCGTAGACACACACGTTTCATCTACCCGTCGGTGAGGCTACCATCACGCTTCAGGACTTGGAGGTTCTTTTTGGGCTGCCGGTTGATGGATTTACCTATAGCTTATGCACATGCTGTTAGAGAATATACGGGATTGCATTAGTTGGAGATATTGCAGCGGCTCACTGGTTTCTAGCCAGCGGAGTTACAAGTTAATTATGTGTTCCAAGGACTTAAAATCCTCCTTTTATCTCACCTCGATTTGTATGCGCGGTCCGAGTGTATATCCGGAACGCTTTTATGTAAACATTTGATAAAAATGCTAATTTAGCCTTTAAAATTGAATTTAAGTTGACTTCTGTCAATATTTTGGTAAACGGATCGAGCCCGTGATTTAATGGTCCCGGAGGGTTCGTAGAAAAATAGGGGACTTGGGCGTATGCCCGGAATTGAATTCCGAGGTCCCAAGCTCGAGAAATGAATTATTGAAAAAATTTGTTTAATTGAAATTGTAAGAGTTTTTGGAAATTTAAATGTGCATGAATTTGATTGTATCGGGCCCGTATTTTGGTTTCGGAGCCCGGTACAGGTCTTATATGGTATTTAATTTGAGCCTGTAAAATTTGGTAAGAAACGGACTTATAATGACGTGAATCCGACCCTCTGTTGTTAAAATTTGAACTTAAGAGTTCTTGAGATTTTTCTTTGATTTTGATGCTAAATTCGTTGTTAAAGATGTTAATTTGGCGATTTGATCGCACGAGTAAGTCCATATGATGTTTTTGAGTTAGTATGCATGTTTGGTTTGGAGTCCCAAGGGCTCGGGTGAGTTTCGGATAGGTTTCGGTGTGTTTTGAACTTAGGATTTTCTGCTGTTTTGCTGCTTCTGGTGTGCTGGTATATTGTTCTTCGTGTTCGCAAAGGAACTCTAGCGAACACGAAGAATAAGTTAGTCTGAGGGATATTTTCCTCTATGCGAACGCGAGGCTCAGGACACGAACGCGAAGCATTGAGGGTGTTACCCTTTGCGAACGCGACCTGACTATCGCGAACGTGAAGACCATTTGGCAGGGAACTGGGGAAAGGGAATTTACCCTACACGAACGCGACGTAGGTCTCGCGAATGCGAAGGTCAGGGGGGTTAACTGTTCGCGAATGCGACAGGCTTCTCGCGAATGCGATGAAGGCCTGTCCAGTCTTTTTAAAACAGATTTCAGAACGGGCAGAACCCATTTTCTTCATATTTTCGAACTCCCAAGACCTAGAGGCGATTTTCTTCACACAAATTCATCCTCAAAGTGTTTGTAATCAATTCTAAACTTTACTCTTTCAATTACCCAACGTATTTCATCACTTTTTAATCAAAAATCAAGAATTTTCATGGTAGAAATTGGGAATTTGGGTAGAGTTAGGGCTTTTTGAATAATTGAAATTTAGGCCTCATTTTGGGGTCATATTTCGAAACTAATTGCATATTCGGGATCGTGGGTGAATGGGTGATCGAGATTTGGTCCGAACCTCGAGTTTTGACCAAGTGGGCCCAAGGTCGATTTTTGACTTTTTGGGGGAAATGATAGAAAACCTATAATTAAGCATTGAGTATGAATTTTTTATCATTTATTGATGTTGTTAAATTAATTTGGACCAGATACAAGTAAATTGGAGGCGAATTCTAAAGACCAGATACAATCTAAGGATGTTGTGGGCCCCCGACTCTGTGTCTTTAGCGATCCCATAGCTTGTGTGGTGAGAAATTGCATTCAAGTCCAAGTCCCGAGCCATTGGTCTAGAACTTTCCCTGACTATTTGTCGAGGCAAAATCCTAAGTGTAATTTGACTTGAGACATGATTATATGCTCTCCTTGATCCAAATGATAGCTTGAACACTTCCATAACCTACCAATGATAAAATCCCTAGTCAACCCTTTTGAGCCTTAGACCTTTTTCCTTCAAGAACCATGATACAAGACTTTACCCATTCTAAAAGATACCCTCTCTTGACACCCGATCTTTCCTTAGCACATGGAAAAAGTATAAGTTTGGGGGGAGAGACGAGGATTGCAACAAAGTGGTAAAAAGGCCCAAAATAAAGAAAAGAAAAGGCAATGAAAAAGAAAGAAAAATAAAAAGACAGAAAGAATTTTCAATGTAGAATTGAATAAAGGGATTCAAGAAAAGCAAAAAATGAAAGGTGTGAAAAGTTGGGAAAGGAGAAAAGATTTGAAATGAACAAGAAAGAGTGACAGTGTGTCTCTCTAACCCCTTAGAAAGAAGTGAAATGACTTAAAAAGTCAAGTGAGTGCATGCCAAAATGAAGCAAAAGAAGTGCTTAAGGGAAAATGGAACCCACTCAGACCAAACATTTCCTACCTAAACCAAAAGCCTTCACTATGTCTCCACAAAAGCCCTATATGATCTCTAGTTGAATGAAGCTTACATTAGTGGTGACTCACATAAGGGGCAAGCATATGGACTTAGAGCCGGACTTATGACTTTTCCTTGAGAGAGATGAGTGTATTACCATTAACCTCGTTCTGATTGCCACTATCTTAAAGGTAAGATTTGCTTAGGGAGAGTTGAGATTTGCTTAGGGAGAGTTGAGGATGTGTGAATTTGGGTTCCACAATGGCCAAAGTAATAGAGAGAGTTTCTTTGATGTGTTGAGTCAACTCTTGATGCTCTTGTGTCGCACTAAATTCATAGTGTTTAAAAAGAGTGAATGTTGTTAATGATTCATTTGAATTGAGGGAAATTGTTAGTCCCAATTGATGCTAGATGAGGTCACTTTAGGTCGGCTGAATTTTCTTGGAATTGATGCTTAAAGGGTGGGTCTTATTTTGTTTGCTTGAGGACAAGTAAAAGCTTAAGTTTGGGGGGAGTTGATAACTAGGGATTACAATATATTTTACACTCCTTCTTGCTTAAGTTTTGAATAGAAATGTGTACAAAACAGTCCCAAAGGCTCATAAGTTGTGCTTGATTGCAGCTTTGATCAACAAGGTGTCAAAAACCAGCTTAAAAAGGAGTGAAACTTGCACAAGTACCAAGACAAGATCAAGCTCAGTCATAGGGCCAGTGCGACCGCACCCCATTTTATGCAGTCCACAAAGATGAAGTTCTGAGAGGTTGCTTTTCAGGCCACAAGGCAATGCGGCCGCAAAGGGTTTTATGCAGTCCGCATTTGGTTCATTGCGGCCGCACTCGATTTCATGCAGTCCGCAGAGCCAAGGTTCAGAGAGGTGGCATTTTGGAGGAACTGCCAATGCGGTCTGTGATCCTTTTTGTGCAGACCGCAATAGAAGCCACCGCGGCCCCACTTGAATTTGTGCGGTCTGCAAAGCCCAAGTTCAGAGAGCAAATTAATCAAACCAAGAGCCTTAGTGCGACGGCACTAGCCCCGCCGGGGTATTTTTGTCCAGAATTTTCAGCCTAGTATAAATAGTTTCTTTTCCCATTTTTAGGTCATCAGATAGTTTTGGACGTAGAGCTGCGCTTGTGAACTCATTCCTTTTACTATTTTGAGTAATTTTAGATTAGTTTCAACATTGAATCTTCTTGTTTTATTTAGCAATTAATTATTTTGGACTTTTCTTCATCTATTGCTTTATTTTCTTCTCTAATTATGAGTAGTTAGACCCATTAGCTAGGGTTGTGGCTCAACTCTAGTGTAGATAATTGATGAGTCTTGTGTTTTGATCCTTGATTGTCTATGGGTGTTTGATATTTGGGCTAATTTAGGGTTTTAATGTGAAATTAGTGGTTGCAAACACTTGTTTATGCCTAGTAGACTTTGGCTCTTCTTGAGAAAGAGAGCCTAAGTCCATGAAATTAGTCCAACAAGGAATTGGGGCGTATTCAAGAGATTAATAGCCCCAATTAAAGTGTTAAACCTAGAGATAGTATTACCCAACTTGAACCTTGATTGCTTGCACAAATTTGCATACCAAATTAGTTTTGAGAAAGTCAATTCGGGCAAAATTACTCGAACCACCGAGAGGTGTAGAGTGAGTAGAATCGTGCAATGGTTATATCATATTCCCCAAATGTGACAATCTAACCTTAGACTCAAGAATCCATCAATTAGCCACTATCCTAGTGCCTTTTATCTATTTGAACAACTTGCAATAGTTTAATCTTAGCTTTACTTAGCCTAATTTAGCATTGTAGTATTATAAAATTTGGATTAATATCAAACCCAAAAATATTTAGAAGTGTAATTAGGATCAAATACACAACTCCACTTTAGATAGAAACTCAACTCCAATATCAAGCTCCTTGTGGAAATTGATCCCGACCTTCTCGGGTAAAAGTTGCTTCGACCTTTTTTGCTACTCAATAGTAGTACAGGGTTGGACTCGATCACTCGCGAACGTTAAGGTCTGGGGGGTTAACCCTTTGCGAACGCGACAGGCTTCTCGCAAAAGTGATGAAGGCCTGCCCAGTTTTTTTAAAACAGATTTCAAAACGGGCAGAACCCATTTTCTTCATATTTTTGAACTCCCAAGACCTAGAGGCGATTTTCTTCACACTATTCATCCCCAAAGTATTGGAAATCAATCCTAAACTTTACTCTTTCAGTTACCCAACGTTTTTCATCACTTTTTAATCAAAAATCAAGAATTTTCATGATAGAAATTGGAAATTTGGGTAGAGTTAGGACTTTTTGAATAATTGGAATATAGACCTCGTTTTGGGGTCGGATTTCAAAACTAATTTCATATTCGAGCTCGTGGGTGAATGGGCGATCGGTTTTTGGTCCGAACCTCGAGTTTTGACCAAGCAGGCCCGGGGTCGATTTTTGACTTTTTGGAGAAATGATAGAAAACCTATAGTTAAGTATTGGGTATGAATTCTTTAGAATTTATTGATGTTGTTAAATTAATTTGGGCTAGATACAAGTAAATTGGAGGCCAATTTTAAAGGAAAAATAGTCTTTGAGGCTTGAGTTGGCCGTGGAAGTTCGAGGTAAGTGTTTGGTCTAACCTTAGCTTGAGGAAATAGGTATTGTGCTTTACTTGCTATGTGCTAGTGTAGTGTACGATGTATAGGTGTGGTGACGAGTATCTATATGTCGTTGTCAAGCATGCCCGTGAGTCTTAAATTGTAATTGTTGTGTTTCTTAATAAGTACTGCAAATGCCTAAATTGTTCATTCTCCATGTTGGGCAAGAATTATGATTATCTTCATGGTATTTGTTTATTGTTGAGCATTGGCTCCAGTTGAGGTTTCATTTGTGAAGTTAATTGTTGGTACAAGTTTGGTTATAGCTGATTCCCTTCCCGGGATGTATTTAATATTTACTATTGGTTCCCTTGCCGGAATGCGTTTATTCTTGCTGTTGATTCCCTTGCCGGGATATTGTTGTTTCCTTATTGTTCCCTTACCGGGATTCTTTTATGATTGCTGTTGATTGGTTTATTTGGACCGGGTTGCACGCCGCAATAATATTATAAGGTTCCGGTCACTTTTTCGATGCCATGCCATTGTGGTGGCACGGGAACCACTGAATGGGGGTAGTTTTCATCTCATCGCTGGCGTGTGGAAGACTAGTGCATCCAAGCTGGGATCGGGTTGCAGGTCGCAACAAGGAGTAATAAGGGAGGACAGGAGGGGTCGGGTTACACGCCGTAATAGTGATATATGATTTGGATCAGGTTGCATACCGTAAAAGTATTCTATGATTTGGATCAGGTTGCACGCCGCAATAGTGTTATATGATTTGGATCAGGTTGTGCGCCGCAACAATAAAAAATAAAAGTGGACATTGATTCGTTATTGTTTTCCTTATTCTTACTGATGCAAAATTTATGATGTTCTTTATGTTTTCTCCTGAGATTTTGTTGGTACTTGATATTCCCCGCAACATGTTTCCCCTTCCCATCTTTAACTACTAGTTCCCGTTATTATTACTTGTCGTATATGCTTTAACCACATAGGTTTATTTGGTAGTCTTGTCATAGCCTCGTCACTACTTCACCGAGTTTAGGCTCGACACTTACCGGCACATGGGGTTGGTTGTGCTGATACTACACTCTGCACTGTGTGCAGATCTCGGTACCAGAGCTTTTTGACCATAGTTTGGTTACTACCTTCAGTCCAGCAGAGACCCGAGATAGTCTTGCAGACGTCCGCAGGCCTTGGCGTCCCTTTCTATCTTTTATATTCTATTTTAATTTACTTTAGAGACAGACTTGTATCTTTCTTTTCAGACCACTGTTTGTAGTATTAGTAGATGGTCCGTGATATTGTGACACCAGTTCTAGGTAGAGTTGTATTTTGTATTTTTCGCACTAGTATTTGGTTAAGTTATCAGATTTTGTCTGCCGCATTTCTTTTATTATCATTATTATTCCGCTGTTGATCGCATATCAATTTAAAATTGCTAAAAAGCTAAGGAAAAAGGGTAATACGATCTATAACACTCGGCTTGCCTAACTTTCACAAGTAGGCACCAACACGATTCCCGAGGGTGGGAAGTCCGAGTTGTGACAAGTTGGTATCACAGCTCTAGGTTGCTTAGGTCTCACAAATTACGGACAAGCTTGGTAGAGTCTGAGGGATCTGTACGGAGACGTTTGTGCTTATCCCCAGAGGCTGTAGAGTTAGGAACAGTTTCACTTCTATTCATCTCTATCGTGCAGTTTGTTTTCTCAATGCTAATTGAATTTCTACTCTGTTCCTTCACAGATGGCGAGAACACGTGCTTCTTCATCCGCTGACCAGCAGCTCAAGCCCCCAACAATAGTTCTCATGAGGGGTAGAGGACGAGGCCGAGGCCATGCTAGGGGCCGAGGCAAGGGTAAAGCTCAGCCCAGAGCAGCAACACCAGTGGCGTAGCCTCAGGTAGAGTTTGATGATGATGTTTTGGCCTAGACAATTCTGGTGGGCCCAACTCAGGTCCTAGAGGGGTTCATTGCTAACCCAGTACTCCAGGATGCTCTGGTCCATCTAGTGGGCCTTATGGAGAGTGTCACCCAGACAGGCTTACTTCCTGTAGCACCAGCCATCTCTTAGCTAGGGGAGGAGCACAAACTCCCGTTACCCGCACTCCGAAGCAGATGGCTTGTTGTACCCATATCCACATGCATTAGTTTATGCCATATATTAGTTAACATAAATCCAAGAAGGAATTACCTTTGAGATGATAAGAAGTTAATCCTATTGGTCTTAAGTGATACAAGGGTGTATAAGGGTGATTAACAAGTATTAGAAGTTAAACGAATCAAGGATGTTGTAACTCGTATTTTCAGGTAAACCTAGAGGTTCTTAATACACTCAAGAGGTCATGTATTAAGGTATTTGAATCATATAATATCCGTATCATAAGTCTTGAAGTCAAACGAGTTATGAAACAAAAGTCGACAAACGTTGTCGCAACTTAGGTTCATAATTTTACTTAAACATTAGGTCAAAATGTTTCTAAGCTTTTTTCCTAATTTAGAAGGAATTACGGGGTGATCTACCCATCAAATTAAAGATCTATGAGTCTAGTTTCCAACTCATTAAACTGTTTGTCAATACAATCTTGTAGTATAGAGATATTCATATTTTCGCAAGCCTGCGCAGATTGGTAGATGACAAGTAGGTGCATCACCTACTTGCCAAAATGATAGGACAAAATTAAAAAACCTAAGTCGGCCAAGAGAGGACTTTTAAGGGGTTATGAACTCAGTTATTTCATTCATATTTTAGACTCTCAAAATCAAAGTTAACCCCTGCAACTCCTCCCCAAAAATCCCACACAAACCCTAATCGATTTTCCCTCTCTTTCAAGTTCTATTTGAAGGTAAAACCTAGAGTTTGAAGAACCAAGGGAAGGGCTGAGTTATCCAACAAGTAAGGTAAGTTACTGCCATCTTTCATACATTTTTCTCTGCTGTGAATTCATGGTAATTCGTTCTATACATGTAAGAACTCACGGGACGGTGATCGGAAGCCGTGAGTTCGAGTTATTCACTTGTAGCGGACTATTTTGTGGACTGTTTTGTATTTCTATTGGGCTGCGTGTTTTACTACTATTTGTGATCACGTGATTTTTGTTTCGCACGACACTCGCTCCAAAAAAAAAGAAATAAAAAAAAATAATTGGCCCTGCTGTACAATTTTTGGATTTCTGTGCGGCACTTTGTTGATTTATTTGTGATTTTGGCCCATTTTATTTATCTACTTTATTAAAACAAAATTGAAAAAAAGTGTACGTGTCATGCATAATTTGAACCGTAACATTGGTTTAAATAGAAAGGCATAAACAGGCACCTTTGTCCGTGATTTTGATTTGTTTGATTTGAAATATTTTAGTGTGTGTGCAAATAATTGTATTGAGTGTGTATTTAATTTTTAATTTTGATTTTTTTGCTTAGTTTTGTTTTTAAAATAAAAAAAAAGAAAAGAAAAAGAAGAAAAAATCAGCAATTATTCCGGATTGGGCCATTTTTAATAAATTGGCCCAAACAAACAACGTTCAAACCAAGCCTACCCGGTCTAGGCCACCTGATGCCCAGGATGTCCAAACGACGTCGTTTGAGTCATGCCTGATCTAGGCCGTTGATCTCAGATTGATCAACGGCCAAGATCAATTCCCCATAACCCACCAATAAACCCGACCCGTCTCACCCGGACTGACCCCAACCCTCAACCCTCAAAACGACACCGTTCCATTTAAGCCTTCAGATCCAGACCGTAGATCTAGATTGATCTAACGGTCGAGGTTCACCCACCCACTAACTATATAAACCATTCACCATACCCTGCCCCCTAGCCAACACCCCCGCCTTCGTCTTCACCAAACCCATCCCCTTCAAACCCTAGCCGCCCCTGCACACCTTCACCAGAAACCCGGCGGCCTGAACGCCGGTGACCTCCACCTGAACACCATAGAACCCCCATGCCATCCTGAACCTAAATCTACCAACCACACCCTTCGAATCCTACCCCACCTGCTCGAATCTTCATTTGAAGATTCGAGTCGGAACCTAATTTACACCAATCAACCCAAGCTTCACACCAGACACTCCCCAGACCCCCCTCGTGACCAAACCATACTTGGTTTGGTCCGAATCTGATCAGGGAAGCCTGAATCCCAGATCTAAGTTTGAAAGGTTTTGTGTCCTTCGTCACTGGTTCATACCGGTTCAACCGAAGAGATTAAGGTCTAATGGACTTCAATCAAAGTGTTTCTCATCTGAGAAACACTTCGATTAAAGTCCATTCAGCCTTAAGAAAGTTTGTCCAAATCCAAGTTCAAACTGTTAAACTTTTCAAGTTTTAAGGTAAGTCTGCTTTCTTTTCCTTTATTTGTTTTTAGTCCGTATGATTTGTTTTAAAAGACTGTTCATATTTGTTTTAATTTTTATCAACTTTTGTTTGTCCACTTTGTTTGAACATCTGTGTTTGTCTGAATCCCTCTCCTCCTATTCTGATACGGCATGCGTATTGGTTGTATTCCAAATTTGTACTGACTAACTGATTCCTCGAAGTACCATTCTATGTTTATCAGTATAAGTCGAGTCATGTGTCCCATACTTCTGAATGTCTGATTTTTGGCTACGATTGTGTACGATAATGCTAATATAGTCGAGTCGACATGAGTCGTCAATTAGTTTCAACTGTCCGAGCATAGTAAATCGATTGGTTTCTGTTGAACATTTGTTAAATCAGTTAAGAACCAATTTTGTTTACTTATAGCTGTTGATTTGGATTAGTAATGTAAAAGGGATGTTTGGTTTTAAATGCTGAATTGGAGGGCATATGCACTCTTGCACAGCATTTGCATTGGTGCACCTCATGTGCATTGGTGCACCGCATGTGCATTGTGCACAGCCTGGGGCCTGCATAAAGGTCCTTGTTTAATTTTAAAATGGTTTGACAACATATGCTGTCAATATATTCTACTGCCCATACTTGCTTTTAGATAATAAAATGAAAAGTTGAATCTGCCAGGGAAGGTGAATGGGTTTTAATACTTAATTAACTAAAGTGGAACTGAAAAAAGGTTAAAGGCACATGGGAGGGTACTGGGATACTCTAAAAAACAGGCTGTTTAAAGGTTTAAGGAAGGCATATAAAAGGGGGAGACATCTGACTGAGGAGGGACAGAATTAGAGGCAGAGGGATTAGAAGATATACATACACTGTGAGAATAGAAAAGAAAAAGGGAGAGTTGACAGAAATAGAAAGAGAGCAAGAAAGAGATAAAACAGATTAGGAAATCAGAAATTTGGTTTCGTTTGTCTGAACTTCATCTATTGTCAATACATTAGGCAGTGTTGCTCCTCTTAAAATTCAATCAAGATTATTGTTAGTGTTTTGTGGCATTTGGTATATTCCGGAATTGGATTGTCTGGAGCATTGTTGCCATCACACTGTGTGCTGTTTCATCGAGTTGTTTCTCTTTCAACTCTAGTTCCATCTCGCAACAGAATCCTTTCTGTTGTGCTGTTCTGATTGCTGCTGCTATCTTGCTCGCTATTGCTGCTGCATTTTTGTCCCGCTGCTACTGTTAATTCTGCCCTTTTGCTGCTGCTGATTCCCACCTTCTTCTTCTTCTCCTTTGCACTTTCAGCATTTTCAGGTACACATTTCAAGTCCCATATTGATGTAATTGGAACAGTTTGAAAGCATGAAATGAAAAAGGTTGAAGAAGTTCAAGCATTTGCTGTAATATTCATAGTACATTAACAGGCCTTGTGGAAATTGATTTAGCTTATGTTTCAATAGTTCAAAAGAGTATACTGATAGCCGACTGAGTTTCACCCCTTTGTATTTGAGCTCGAACAATTGTCTGTTAGTATAAGTATGCATATTTCGACTTTACACAATACTGTTTTCTGTTTCATTTAGTTTTTTTTAGTAAGACTAGTCCATATAAGTTTGGTTAAGTTCAATACAAGAAATGCTCAGATTAAATGTTGTATTTCGCTAACTCGTATATGATTCCTTGTCAAATTAAAGCATTTTACTTCGCCAGTTATCCTTTAACCTAGTTCAAATAAGTTCAGTTAAGTTCAAATTAAGAAATGTTCGGATTAAGTATTGCATTTCATCTATCTCATATGTAATCTTTTATTCGACCAAATCATTTTCGTAAAAGGCATGACGTTTTTTTACTTTAAAAGTAATCAATCAAAATTGACAGGAGTTTGGTTTAAGCCGAAGTATATACTTCAATTAGCACATACACTTTCCTTTCTTCTATCTCTAGAAATAAAAATAATAGAAATGTAGTCACTGTAGGATACCCTTCTAAAAATAATAAGACAAGCCTCGCCAAATAAAAAAACAAAAACAATTGCGGGGCCCTCAACAACTGATGATAATTATTTAGAATTCAAGATAGGCCATTTAATAAATTTCATGGCCTTCTACAAAGATAATAACGCGTTAGACTCTGTTGGCGCGGCTTAATTAAATCACATTCTTAAATTCGGGTGCACATCGATGTGACCCAAATCCAAATCTCAACGAAGTCCAAATGTATCGACAATCACGGGTGCATTGATTGTGACGTGGTTCGAGATGCATTTTCACGACGTTGCAATTCTGTAAAATAAATGATAATAATAAAAGCGGTTAAAGCTTAATAAAAGCACATAAGTCACAACATGTATTTAAATCAGATATTTAGCCATTATAACAATTTAAGCGACCGTGCTAGAACCACGGGATTCGAGGGTGCCTAACACCTTCCCTCGGGTCAACATAATTCCTTACTTAGAATTTCTGGTTCGCAGACTTCATTTGGAAAAGTCGAAAATTTCCTCGATTTGGGATTCAAGATAAACCGGTGACTTGGGACACCAAAAGCTAAACCTTTCCCAAGTGGCGACTCTGAATTAAATAAATAATCCCATTTCGAATATTGTCACTTAAATTGGAAAACTCCCTCGCGCATTTAACCCTTCGGGGCGGGCGCGGAAAAAGGAGGTGTGACAGCTCTGGCGACTCTGCTGGGGATAATTAGCCCAGAACCACTGGTTCAGGGTTCAAGAATTCGAGCTTAGAATAATTGTTATATTTGGCTTTATTATCTGATCTTTATTACATATTTTTGCATAACGTGTTAAATGTTGTCTTTTACCGCTTTGATATTATCTGAACTGTATATAAACTGTGCCGAAACCCTTCTCTCTTCACCTCCGGGGAGAAGCTCGCTGGTCGAGACTCCCTATTCTGTTAGTGTCAATACCCGAAATAAGAAAGAGGACGGATAAGTTACGAAGCCGGACGGCCTTTTGGTTCCCGGTAAGTTGCCCCTCCTCGACTCGAGTTGTCCGCTCGGGTACACAGTCTAGAACAAATACCAAGGTTTAAACCTAGTATAACTCGACTTCATGCCGGATCCCTAGTAGGAACGCTTATTTGCATCATGTTGCATTTGACTTAGGGGGCTCAACACAGGGGTTGGGTCCGTCTAGGACAAGCAACCAGAAATGAAAAGGCCACCCTGCTGCATCTTATTTGTTTTGCGCATTTATTTGCTTCGGTTCCGCATGTTGATCGGTTTCTAAAAAAAAGGGGAAAATAGCAGCGCAGGGAGATAATTACTTATTTTGGAAAAATAAAACCAATGTCCAAGTAGTGTCGAAACCTCGTCGGAATTTTTCTAAAAAAAAAAGAATAAAACCAAAAGTTGCCTTTTAGTCTGATTAAAAAAAAAACATTAAAAATTGTTTCTTTTCTTTTAAGAAAAAGAGGGTATTTATTTCAAAAAATAAAAAAAAATGGAAAACTCATAATTCAAAAAATGTGTTGTTTCTTTTGTAATACCCTTTTATAAATTCGGGCTAATAGTCCAAATATTCAAAAAAAAAAAAAAAAAAAAAAAAAAAATATATTTTTAGTATTTATCTTTCTCCAAAAACAATAAAAATGCTTATTCTTGATTACTAGGTTTATTTGATTTTTTCTATTCGCGATATGACCGAACTACGCCGGTTTGATTCTCGCACGGGGTGAGATACGTAGGCAACCCTCGGCGGGTCCAACCTCCCGTTTTCAAAAAAATCTAGATAATTTTAATTTTTTGAGTCTAATAAAGTTTATCGCCTTAAATAAATGTGCAGGATGAGCACGATACAAAATGAATCGTTTTCAATAATGACCAAGATCCCTTTTGAGTTGCGATTATGGTGGAACGACTTAGGCAAAGAAGGGCAAGGCAAAGTGAGGAAATATCTGAAAAATCTCCCGGATTTACTAGACATTCAGCCTCGGGGTGATATTATCAGATCATTGGTCACTTACTGGGACTCGGCGCACAATGTATTCCATTTTTCAGACTTCGAACTCACCCCGACGCTGGAGGAAATAGCGGGATACATTGGGGGTGATGAAGCTCCGTTAAGGTTCAAGTACTTGATTGCACCTAGAGCCGTCACGGTACACCGATTTTTGGACTTTCTGAAAATACCCCGAACATTTCACCATCCAGATCTTGCCAAAGGCTTCTGCAGTCTCCATCTCATGTATGCTAGATACGGTCATGAGGGTGGGTTCAATAAGCCGGATTTCAAACTATGTAGTAAAGGCAACCGGCAAAAATGGGACGAACACAGGCAATTGGCTTTCATGACGGCTTTCTTAGGTCTTATAGTGTTCCCAAGGAAGGACGGCAACATCGATCTAAGAATAACTGGGGTTGTCAGTACTTTGCTTACCCAAGATAAAAGTACTCTGGCGCCTATGATTATGGCTGACATTTTCCAGGCTCTCACTGTTTGTCGAGCCAGGGGTGACTTCTTCGAAGGATGTAACCTACTGTTGCAAGTATGGATGACCGATCATTTATGTCATCGCTCCTCACTTGTGGGTTATGGTTCGCCAGAGAAAACTTGTATTGGAGAATTCTACACGAGAATCAAAGGGCTCAATTTACCTGAGGGAGTCACATCATGGACCTCATTTCTCCGAACTCTCACTGCCAGCCAAATCCAATGGACGCTCGGATGGTCACCTATCGAGGAAATCATATACATGCCGGCAACCCGGCCTCACTTTCTGTTGATGGGACTGAAAAGTATCCAACCCTATGCACCGTATCGGGTTTTGAGGCAACTTGGGAGGTACCAAGTGGTACCGAAAGATGAAGATTTGAGTACCCAAGTGATTGAAATCAGTCCGAACGGTCAGTTCCCTGAAGAAGAAGTTCGCCAAATCTGGAGTGAATGCCAACATCTGACAGCAAACACTTGTGTGATCGATACGGCAAAAGGGGAAGTCGCCCCAGGATATCACGCTTGGTTTAGAGGTAGCCTGTCTTACGAAAGACCGGCTAAGAGGCCGCATCTCAAAGATTTCGTAGAATCATCCCAAGGGCAATGGAACTGGTTAGCAAAAGAGAAGGGTTATCGAGCAGAAATTGGCGATTTGAAGCTACAAATAGATAGTTTGAAATTCGATAACAGCGTACAAATCGCGGCGGATCGAAGCGAAAAGAATAGGTTGATCCAAGAGAATGAAGAACTTAAGGCCCAAGTCCAAAAATTGAGATTGTCTCTTGATGAGCAACCCAGAAGTCAATCAGACCAGCGGTTGATAAAGGGTTTGAAAAGAGAGATCACGGAATGGCGAGACAGGTTAGAAGAATCCGAAAAGGTCATGACAGAATTCAAGGCACGGTGGGAAACAAGAGTAGATAAGCATCGCCGATGTTTGAACCAATTGAAACGTGATCACGAGAAGGCTGTTTCCAAAATAAAAAGGGAAATGGCTGCACTTGAGTTTAAAGCAGTTAAGCAGGCCAGGGATTTCCAAATGGAGAGTAGATACTGTTACGACTTGTTGGCCCAAATGAAGGAAGAAGTGCGGCAGTTGAGGGATCAGCACATACAGGACTCACAGGTATTCAAGACGAGCAGTGATCAGATAAGGCACCTACTCATAGAGAAGAAGCAAACTAGAGATAGGATCAATGCCATTGCCCATGCCATCACCAGACGATGTCTACGATGTGAGAACATGTCCAGCGCTACCGTCCTCTCGGCAGTAATGGGTTATGTCAAGCAGACTATGCACGAGCTGGAGCAACTCGAGAGGGATCTCACGCCTAGGACCGCGGCGAGGCCGAACGATGCCCCGCGGAGACCAATTTTTAAAACCATAATGCATTCATAGGTCAAATCTGTATTTTAGCATCTTCTGCCTGTTTTTTCATCAAGGTGATTTTCAGTCTATTTTGAGTCTAGGTTCATTTTCCAAGTTTGCTTTTTCTTTTGCAGAATGTAGCTTGTAATAGAACATTTCAACAATGAAGAGGTTGTTTCTTTACGTCTATTTGTGTTTTTCGAACTACGTAATGATCTGATTCACGTAGGCATCGTGATACGTAGGCAATCCTCATCGGATCCGGTCGCATTACTAAAAAAAAAAAAAGAATATATATATATATATATATATATATATATATATATATATAATAAATAAAATAAAAGGAAAACAAAAGAGAAAAGAAAAGAAAAGAAAAAAAGGGGGAAAAACTAATAAGGGAAAAAATGCCGGAATGACGCATGCTCTCGTAGCAAACATATAGTAATCCACTTAACTGTATAGGTGCATCATGCCCAACGTGAGATTAACTATCTATTATTTGCTGCAGAATTAACCGTGCGTTTGTCATTGAGCATTTTTTCAGGGTTTTTGAAAAGACGGTTGGTTTGGTGAAAGTCTGGCCTCGCACTCATACTTCACGAGGTCAAGGAGAGGTGTTCAACTACCTATTGTTAGGACCAGAAGCAGTACTCACACTTACTTCACCAGGTCAAAAGGAAGTGTGGAAATGTCTTCGGAAATTCCATTGCAAACAGTCCCCGTCTCTGAGGAGAGCTCAATCTCAGCCGTCCTCACACCTGAATCCGCAACTGCGGAGGAAAATAGGATCCTACGGCTCCGCATGTTGGAAATGCTGGATGACTGGAACAATGGGAAAGAGCCGCCAAGTGTCGTCCCCGGATTCCCTGAACTATTCTCCAGGTCAAGTGGGACTTCTAATGTTCCCATAAATTACCCTGCTACCCCATTTGGGTACCCAGCCACCTCCGCCTTCTCTGCAGGATCACCTTCTGAGCCTCATCCCCGAATGTCGGCCAATGATGCAAGCATGAACATCTTTACTGCATCGCCTTGCCCAGCTACGGCACAGCCTGCCACGTACAAGCCAAGCCTTGACTCATCCTCTTTTACATTCCAAGCACCGTCGTTCTCAATGGAACCAAATAGGTTCGCTACCAGTACTAATCCTCTACCGCCTCAGTGCGAGCTTGTACCAGGGCAGGATCAGAACCCCAGAGTTGTAGAACAAAACGAGATGGCCAAAAGGATGAGAAGCCTTGAGCAAAGTCTTAAGAATATGCAAGGATTGAGCGGGCAAAAGAGCGTATCTTACGCCGACCTATGCATGTTTCCTCACATACACCTGCCAACGGGTTTCAAGACCCCCAAGTTTGAGAAGTACGATGGGCACGGTGACCCCATTGCACATCTTAAGAAATACTGCAACCAATTGCGGGGAGCCGGCGGAAAAGAAGAACTGCTAATGGCATACTTTGGGGAAAGTTTAGTAGGGATAGCTTCGGAATGGTATATGGATCAGGAAATGTCCCGATGGCATATATGGGATGATCTCGCCAGAGATTTTGTAAAACAATTCCAGTATAACATCGACATTGCGCCAGACCGAAACTCTCTTTCAAATTTGAAGAAGAAGCCTTCGGAAAGCTTTAGAGAGTATGCTATTAAGTGGCGTGAACAGGCGTCGAGAGTGAAGCCTCCCATGGATGAAGTGGAAATGGTCACTACCTTTCTCCAGGCTCAAGAGTCTGACTATTTCCAGAACATGATGTCGGCCATGGGTAAGCCATTCGCGGAAGCGATCAAGATTGGAGAGATGGTGGAAAATGGTTTGAAAACGGGAAGGATTTTGAGTCAAGCAGCCATAAGGGCAACCTCCCAGGCCGTCCAAAGCGGGTCTGGAGGAACAACAAGGGGAAGAAGAAAGAAGAAACGACTATGGCAGCCTCTGAAGCAAGGGAGTATCGTCATCCCAGGCCCCATTTTCCGGGAAGAGCCCCACAACACTATTACCCCCATTCAAATTCGGCATATGCTCATCAACCTTATATGGTCATGAATGCCCAACCTTATAACCATCCACCACAACAAGCCAACCGAGGCCCAGCTCCACCTCCCAGAAATCAGCCTCACTACCGCAACCACTATAACCCACAACCCCCGCAGAATAACTACCGCCCCCAAGAGCCACCTCGACGGCGGACTTTCACGCCCATCGGTGAGCCATACTCAACTTTGTTCCCAAAGTTGGTCCAGTTGGGTTTCTTGCAACCCATCCCTCAAACAAGGCAAAACCCGACATCTCCTTCTTACAAAGCCGGAGTCAGATGCGCCTATCATTCAGGGGCCGAGGGACATGATACAAACGACTGCTGGTCATTGAAAAGAGTGGTCGAAAATTTGATAGAGCAGGGGAAAATAGTGCTAAGGGACGAGGAGATCCCGAATGTAACAAACAATCCATTGCCCGCTCACAATAATGGGCCGTTGATCGGCATGATTTGTGAAGACAAAGAGTTCGACCCTGCTTTGAAAGCCATAATTGCCATTGTCGACACGGGGAAGAGGCCTGAAATAGACCAAAAATCAGAAAAAGGGGAGGAGGCCAAGGTCGCAGAGAGCAAGTCTGAAAAGAAGGTGGAAAAGAAAGTGGTACCAGCAAAGGGCGGAGTTCTTTACGTACCGCGAGGTCAAGCTGAGAAGACGCAGAAATCCGGGATCAAAAAGACAAAACCTATGTACGTGCCAAAAGGGGCCTATGTGGTCCGGGGGACGATTCAACCACCTCGGCTGAATGAGCCAGTGGTTATCGGACGCGTGCCACAAAAGCCAATGACCAACCCGACCACAGTGCCGTGGAATTATAAAAAGACCTTGGTGATGTACAAAGGAAAAGAGGTCGTGGGAGAACTTCCAGAAAATACTTTCATTAGAGGGTACTCAAATACCCAAGAACTGAACAACGCCACACAAAGGCGCTTTCCTCCAAAGAAGCCTGTGAGTGTTGAAGAGGCGGAAGTGTTCTTCCAACAAATGAAGATGCCGGATTACGAAGTGATAGATCAGCTGCGCAAGCACCCTGAGCAGGTGTCCATGCTATCATTATTGACAAGGTCGGCCGAGCATCAAAAGATCTTACTAAAGACCCTGAATGAGGCATATGTGCCGGTTGAAACCTCGGTTGAACAATTAGAGCGGATGACAGAAAGATTCTTCGCCGTCAACCAAATCTCCTTCAGCAAGAAAGATCTACCCCCGGAAGGAGCAGCACACAACAAGGCTTTGCATTTAACAGTCAAATGCGAGGACTACTATGTCAAGCGGGTAATGTTGGATGGAGGCTCAGGCGTTGACATTTGCCCGCTCTCCACGCTACAGAGAATGGAAATTGGGACCGGAAGAATCCGACCCAACAATGTCTGCGTAAGAGCTTTCGATGGTATCAAGAGAGACACCATGGGAGAAATAGACCTGCTGCTGGTCATAGGACCAGTCGAATTTCGAGTCACTTTCCAAGTGATCGACATGGACACATCTTACAATTTCCTCCTTGGCAGGCCTTGGATCCATGCGGCAGGAGCCGTGCCTTCTACTCTTCACCAGATGGTGAAGTTCGAGTATGAAGACCAAGAGATCGTGGTCCATGGAGAAGACGAACATGCCATTTATCGGGACCCATCTATCCCGTATCTTGAACCAAGAGAAGGGAGCGAGCATACGGTCTATCAAGCTTTCGAGGTGGTATTGGCAGAGCAGCACGAAGAGGGAGTACCTTGCCCCCAGCCTTTCTTGTCTAACGCTTCGGTTATGGTGGCCAAAGAGATGATCCGACACGGATTTAGGCCAGGGAAGGGGCTTGGACGAACCCTTCAGGGAATGACGGAACCCATTACTTTACCAGTCATCAAGAAACCTTTTGGACTAGGTTTCAAACCTACTCCAGCAGACGAAAAATGGGCAAAGAAAAGGAGAAATGAGGGCTGGAAGTTGCCTCAACCACTGCCGGATTTACATGCGACTTTTGTCAGGCCAAGGTACACTGAAGAAGAAGAAGATGAGGTCTTCACAGCTGAGGAAATCGAGGAAATATGTGGGGCAATGAGGGAAATGCTCTACGAGGTCCACATGGTTCAACCAGGCGAAGGCACGAGCACTGCTGAGATGATGTACATGGGGCCAAACGCCAAACTCCAAAACTGGGAGATCACGCCATTCCCAACTAGACGGAAGTCCGGGTAGACCTGTCCTGCCACCTTTCCTGTATCACAAGTTATCTCCGGGACATAACTTGAACGTTTTCTTCTTTTCAATTGTTGTTCCGAATTCCTAGTTGTAAACGTTGTTGTCTTCCAATTTTCCAAAGAAAATATACAAAAAAAAATCATCATTGCTTTCCTATTCTTTCTTTGTTCTGATTTTTATTAGTTTTCCTTTCATCTTCCTTTTCAGTCCTAATAATGCGGCTTTAAATATGACATGCTTGCGGACTTCACGCCCAGATCACAATGAGCTATTTAACTGCGAATTAATGAACCCAGAACCAGAATATGATGCGGAAGAGGCTTTTAGGGAGATAAACCGAGAGTTGGAATATTTTGAGAATAAACCTAAGCCGAATCTAAATGACACTGAACCGGTAAATTTAGGAACCCCAGAAGAAATCCGGGAGACCAAGATAAGCATTCACACGGACAAGAAAACGAGAGAGGCGATAATTCAACTTCTTTTCGAATTCAAAGACGTGTTTGCTTGGTCATATGATGACATGCCGGGACTAGGTGTCGATCTAGTGGTTCACAAATTGCCAATTCATCCTGATTGTCCTCCGGTTCAACAAAAGCAACGAAAGTTCAAAACCGAGGTCAGTGACAAAATTAAAGAGGAGATCACCAAGCAACTGAAAACAGGAGTGATTCGGGTAGTCCAATATACAACATGGTTGGCGAATGTGGTTCCAGTACCGAAAAAGGACGGGAAAACTCGGGTATGTGTAGATTACCGAGATCTGAACAGAGCAAGTCCCAAAGATAATTTCCCGCTGCCCAACATCCACATCCTCGTTGATAATTGTGCCAAACACGAGATACAGTCTTTTGTAGATTGTTATGCTGGGTATCATCAGGTACTGATGGATGAAGAGGACGCCGAGAAAACCGCTTTCACCACGCCTTGGGGCACCTACTGTTATCGGGTCATGCCATTTGGTCTAAAGAATGCTGGGGCTACTTACATGAGGGCCATGACCGCCATTTTCCATGACATGATGCATCAGGAAATAGAGGTGTACGTGGACGATGTAATAGTCAAGTCCAGGACGCAGGATAATCACATCCAAGACTTGAGGAAATTCTTCGAGAGGCTAAGGAAGTATGACTTGAAGCTAAATCCAGCCAAATGCGCTTTCGGAGTTCCGTCGGGTAAACTTTTGGGTTTCATCGTAAGCAGGAGAGGTATCGAGCTAGATCCGACTAAGATAAAATCTATCAAAGATCTACCTCCCCCGAGAACGAAGAAAGACGTGATGAGTCTTTTGGGCAGGCTGAACTACATCAGTCGATTTATTGCCCAGCTGACAAGCACGTGTGAGCCCATATTCAAGTTGTTAAGAAAAGATGCGGCGATTAAGTGGACAACGGAGTGTCAAGAAGCCTTTGATAAAGTCAAAGAGTACCTTTCGAATCCCCCAGTCTTGGTCCCTCCAGAACCAGGGAGGCCACTTTTCTTGTATCTGACAGTCTTGGAGAACTCTTTTGGCTGCGTCCTCGGGCAACACGACGTAACCGGGAAAAGGGAGCAGGCGATCTACTACCTGAGCAAGAAATTCACCAGCTACGAGGCCAAATACACTCTGTTGGAAAAGACATGCTGCGCTCTCACATGGGTTGCTCAAAAGCTGAGGCATTATCTCCAAGCCCACACTACATTCCTCATAAGCAGGTTGGATCCCTTGAAATATATATTTCAGAAACCAATGCCTACTGGGAGACTGGCTAAATGGCAAATCTTGCTTACGGAATTCGACATAGTTTATGTCACTCGCACGGCAATGAAAGCCCAGGCGTTAGCAGATCATTTGGCCGAAAACCCGGTCGATGAGGAATACCAGCCATTAGATACTTACTTTCCAGATGAAGAGGTAAACACCGTAGAAGTGATCTCGGAGGAAGCTCATGTTTGGAAGATGTTCTTTGACGGAGCCGTGAACGCCAAGGGTATAGGGATTGGGGCAATTTTGATCTCACCTGCCGGTCAGCATTATCCCGCCACAGCTAGACTTCGTTTCTTCTGCACAAATAATACAGCTGAATATGAAGCCTGCATTATGGGCATACATATGGCAATCGATCAGGATGTCAAAGACTTACTGATTATGGGAGATTCTGACCTGATCATCCGGCAAGTTCAAGGCGAGTGGGAAACTCGGGATGTCAAGCTTATCCCATACCGACAACATGTAGAGGACCTCAGCAAGCGCTTTACCTCAATAGAGTTCAGGTATATTCCGAGGTGTCACAATGAACTGGCAGATGCACTTGCTACTCTGGCTTCTATGCTACCCTACCCGGGCAACGCCCACGTCGATCCTTTGGAAATCCAAATCAAGGAAAGACACGGTTACTGCAGTGTAATCGAGGCGGGATCAAATACGCAGCCTTGGTACCATGACATCAAGAGGTTCCTGAAGACGCAAGAATACCCCGAGCACGCTACTGGAGATCAAAAGAGGACCATTAGGCGACATGCAAGTGGTTTCTTTTTGAGCGGTGAATTGTTATATAAGAGGACTCCGGACCTCAATCTCTTAAGATGTGTCGATATCGAGGAAGCGAGAAAGATCATGCACGAAGTACACGCAGGTGTGTGCGGACCTCACATGAACGGGTATGTCTTAGCGAAGAAAATCCTCCGAGCAGGTTATTACTGGATGACCATGGAAAAGGATTGCTTTAGTTTCGTTCGGAAGTGTCATCAGTGTCAGGTGCACGGTGATTTGATTCATGCACCTCCCACGGAACTGCATCCCATGTCCGCACCATGGCCATTTGTCGCCTGGGGCATGGACGTCATTGGACCAATTGAACCAAAGGCCTCAAACGGACACAGGTTTATACTAGTTGCCATAGACTACTTTACGAAATGGGTAGAGGCTGTCACTCTCAAGTCGGTCACCAAGAAAGCTGTAGTGGATTTTGTACACTCAAATCTTATCTGTCGCTTCGGTATTCCTGCGACTATCATTACAGATAATGCGGCAAACTTGAACAGTCACTTGATGGGAGATGTGTGCGAGCAATTCAAGATAACACACAGGAATTCCACTCCTTATCGGCCAAAAGCCAATGGTGCTGTGGAAGCTGCAAATAAAAACATCAAGAAGATTTTGAGGAAGACAATACAAAGTTCCCGACAGTGGCATGAGCAGTTACCTTTTGCATTATTGGGGTACCGCACTACGGTACGCACATCGGTGGGAGCGACTCCTTATCTTTTGGTTTATGGGACCGAGGCTGTAATACCGGCAGAGGTAGAAATTCCTTCGCTTCGAATCATTGTCGAAGCAGAAATCGAGGACAACGAGTGGGTTAAGACTCGGTTAGAGCAATTGACGTTGATTGATGAAAAGCGGATGGCTGCAGTTTGTCACGGACAGTTATACCAACGAAGGATGGCCCGTGCTTACAACAAGAAAGTCCGACCCCGGAATTTCGAAGTAGGTCAGCTGGTACTGAGGCGTATTCTGCCGCATCATGAAGAAGCAAAAGGAAAGTTTGCCCCAAATTGGAAAGGCCCATACATCGTAAGGAAAATATTGCCAAGAGGAGCATTGTATTTAGGTGATCTCGAAGGAAATGACCCCGACACAGCAGTAAATGCAGATGCGGTCAAGAGGTACTACGTCTAAATCATACTCCAATAGTCCTGACACGTTGAAAATGGCGAAGGTGTTTATTCCCCACTACTCCCCAAAAAGAAAAACTAAAAAAACTACCCAATTCTCTCTACCAACTTTTGAGCCGCTTACAAAAACAAAAAACAAAAGAAGAAAAACAAAACAAACATTGATTGAGGCCTGAACTACGTTTGACTTGATTCCGAAAGGATACGTAGGCAGCCTCTCCCTGAGGTTCAGTCACACCAACAATAAAATCCCATCCACCCTGAAATTGAAAACCGGGGCACATCGAGTAGTTGAGAAGTTAGTATCACTACCCCTCTTTACCAAGCACGAGCCTTCAAATCAATTACCAAATATGGTGGGGAATCAATAAGCATCACAAACGAAGACCGTCACACTCTGAATGGAGAGAGATAAAATGAGAGAGTCTCGGCGGTGAAAACCTTCGGGCACCACGAGGCGACGGGAGTAGAGAAACCAAAATGAGAGAGCTTGTTTAGTAAAAACTCGCAAAGAGTGCTATCAAGCGATGACAGGAAGAGAAATGAGAGAGGTCAGCCAGCGAAAACCCGCAAAGGGCGCTGTTGGCCGAAAAGGAATGACGCCACCCCAAGAAGGTCTCGACAAAGTTCCACCGGTTTTGGAACCACAGATCTGTTCTGGTTCAGGAAAATGCAAGTTCATGGAAGGTCGGACGTCCAGTCCAAAGAGCATGTCATGTCATTTAAAGCCAGCGTTATCTTCCTCAGATAAGTCTTTCTCGTCCCGAAAAGGGTATTCCTTTTCTGATTTGTTTTCCCCTTCTTTGTTTCTTTTCGAATCCCTTTTGCATTTTAACCCCGAGTTCAGGACACACCGGAAAGAGCAGGTGGCAGGTTTGTTTGCACGGAATCCCGTCTCATGAAGGAAAGCACCTCATCTCGTTGATATGATTACCCAAGCATGATGAATCATGACGTCCCGGAGTAGAGGAAAAAGAGAGAAATCTTGAAATCTTCCCCAGCAAGTCCACCTTCGGACAAATCCCCACAGAGTCTCCCCCTGTACAAAACCCCACAGAGTCTCCCTTTTTGTACAATCTCCCACAAAGTATCCCTGTTGGAATTTCATCAGCACATCCCCAGCGAGTTCTTTTGTAAATATTCCCCAACAAGCTTACCCCAACAAACCCTGGGAAACCCGTTTTGAAACCAAAACCCAGCATACCCCATTGTACAGAATCCGCACAAAGAATCCACTTTGTAAATATTTCCCCCACATAGCTTCCTCTTGTACAAGTTCCCACAGAACACCTCCAATAAAATCCCCGTTGAGAACCTTCAATCAAAACGGGACAAAAAGAAAAAAGGGCCTTACGAGGCAAATCATCACAGAATCCGGAAATACAAGCCTGAGCAGTCTAAAGGTTTCGCCGTTCAATTCGAATCAATGGAGGGATTTTCACAACAGAAGTAAAGACGCAACGAAGCAATTGGGAACGATCAAGGTCACCAAACCGACCGTCATTTTCGAACTAACAATTGTTCTTTGTCTGAGAAATTGAAACAGGTGTTAATCCAAGACAACCGTGCAAGAAGCAGGTGTCGCCCAAAGAAGAAGGTACACGGGTACAAGAAACATTTTGGCAATAAGGAATTCACTCGAAAGGTAGGTTTCCACGAAACTCCCTTTTATCTTCTACTAAAACAAGAAAATTCAAAAAAGAGGTCGCTTAACTTTGTCCCCAGCCAATCAGTATTAGGGTTTTAAACCCTAAACTGAATTTTCCTTTTAGTCAGCATTAGGGTTTTGAACCCTAAACTGAACTTTTCCCTTTCAGCCAGCATTAGAGTTTTAAACTCTAAACTGAGCTTTTCCATGCAATCAGCATTAGGGTTTTAAACCCTAAACTGAATTTTCCTTTTAGTCAGCATTAGGGTTTTGAACCCTAAACTGAACTTTTCCCTTTCAGCCAGCATTAGAGTTTTAAACTCTAAACTGAGCTTTTCCATGCAATCAACATTAGGGTTTTAAACCCTAAACTGAATTTTCCTTTTAGTCAGCATTAGGGTTTTAAACCCTAAACTGAACTTTTCCCTTTCAGCCAGCATTAGAGTTTTAAACTCTAAACTGAGCTTTTCCATGCAATCAGCATTAGGGTTTTAAACCCTAAACTGAATTTTCCTTTTAGTCAGCATTAGGGTTTTAAACCCTAAACTGAACTTTTCCCTTTCAGCCAGCATTAGAGTTTTAAACTCTAAACTGAGCTTTTCCATGCAATCAGCATTAGGGTTTTAAACCCTAAACTGAATTTTTCTTTTAGTCAGCATTAGGGTTTTGAACCCTAAACTGAACTTTTCCCTTTCAGCCAGCATTAGAGTTTTAAACTCTAAACTGAGCTTTTCCATGCAATCAGCATTAGGGTTTTAAACCCTAAACTGAATTTTCCTTTTAGTCAGCATTAGGGTTTTGAACCCTAAACTGAACTTTTCCCTTTCAGCCAGCATTAGAGTTTTAAACTCTAAACTGAGCTTTTCCATGCAATCAGCATTAGGGTTTTAAACCCTAAACTGAATTTCCCTTTTAGTCAGCATTAGGGTTTTAAACCCTAAACTGAACTTTTCCCTTTCAGCCAGCATTAGAGTTTTAAACTCTAAACTGAGCTTTTCCATGCAATCAGCATTAGGGTTTTAAACCCTAAACTGAATTTTCCTTTTAGTCAGCATTAGGGTTTTAAACCCTAAACTGAACTTTTCCCTTTCAGCCAGCATTAGAGTTTTAAACTCTAAACTGAGCTTTTCCATGCAATCAGCATTAGGGTTTTAAACCCTAAACTGAATTTTCCTTTTAGTCAGCATTAGGGTTTTAAACCCTAAACTGAACTTTTCCCTTTCAGCCAGCATTAGAGTTTTAAACTCTAAACTGAGCTTTTCCCGCCAATCAGTATTAGGGTTTTAAACCCTAAACTGAATTTTCCTTTTAGTCAGCATTAGGGTTTTGAACCCTAAACTGAACTTTTCCCTTTCAGCCAGCATTAGAGTTTTAAACTCTAAACTGAGCTTTTCCATGCAATCAGCATTAGGGTTTTAAACCCTAAACTGAATTTTCCTTTTAGTCAGCATTAGGGTTTTGAACCCTAAACTGAACTTTTCCCTTTCAGCCAGCATTAGAGTTTTAAACTCTAAACTGAGCTTTTCCATGCAATCAGCATTAGGGTTTTAAACCCTAAACTGAATTTTCCTTTTAGTCAGCATTAGGGTTTTAAACCCTAAACTGAACTTTTCCCTTTCAGCCAGCATTAGAGTTTTAAACTCTAAACTGAGCTTTTCCATGCAATCAGCATTAGGGTTTTAAACCCTAAACTGAATTTTCCTTTTAGTCAGCATTAGGGTTTTGAACCCTAAACTGAACTTTTCCCTTTCAGCCAGCATTAGAGTTTTAAACTCTAAACTGAGCTTTTCCATGAAATCAGCATTAGGGTTTTAAACCCTAAACTGAATTTTCCTTTTAGTCAGCATTAGGGTTTTAAACCCTAAACTGAACTTTTCCCTTTCAGCCAGCATTAGAGTTTTAAACTCTAAACTGAGCTTTTCCATGCAATCAGCATTAGGGTTTTAAACCCTAAACTGAATTTTCCTTTTAGTCAGCATTAGGGTTTTAAACCCTAAACTGAACTTTTCCCTTTCAGCCAGCATTAGAGTTTTAAACTCTAAACTGAGCTTTTCCATGCAATCAGCATTAGGGTTTTAAACCCTAAACTGAATTTTCCTTTTAGTCAGCATTAGGGTTTTAAACCCTAAACTGAACTTTTCCCTTTCAGCCAGCATTAGAGTTTTAAACTCTAAACTGAGCTTTTCCATGCAATCAGCATTAGGGTTTTAAACCCTAAACTGAATTTTCCTTTTAGTCAGCATTAGGGTTTTGAACCCTAAACTGAACTTTTCCCTTTCAGCCATCATTAGAGTTTTAAACTCTAAACTGAGCTTTTCCATGCAATCAGCATTAGGGTTTTAAACTCTAAACTGAATTTTCCTTTTAGTCAGCATTAGGGTTTTAAACCCTAAACTGAACTTTTCCCTTTCAGCCAGCATTAGAGTTTTAAACTCTGAACTGAGCTTTTCCATGCAATCAGCATTAGGGTTTTAAACCCTAAACTGAATTTTCCATTTAGTCAGCATTAGGGTTTTAAACCATAAACTGAACTTTTCCCTTTCAACCAGCATTAGAGTTTTAAACTCTAAACTGAGCTTTTCCATGCAATCAGCATTAGGGTTTTAAACCCTAAACTGAATTTTCCTTTTAGTCAGCATTAGGGGTTTAAACCCTAAACTGAACTTTTTCCTTTCAGCCAGCATTAGAGTTTTAAACTCTAAACTGAGCTTTTCCATGCAATCAGCATTAGGGTTTTAAACCCTAAACTGAATTTTCCTTTTAGTTAGCATTAGGGTTTTAAACCCTAAACTGAACTTTTCCCTTTCAGCCAGCATTAGAGTTTTAAACTCTAAACTGAGCTTTTCCATGCAATCAGCATTAGGGTTTTAAACCCTAAACTGAATTTTCCTTTCAGCCAGCATTAGAGTTTTTAAACTCTAAACTGAGCTTTTTCATGCAATCAGCATTAGGGTTTTAAACCCTAAACTGAATTTTCCTTTCAGCCAGCGTTAGAGTTTTAAACTCTAAACTGAGCTTTTCCATGCAGTCAGCATTAGGGTTTTAAACCCTAAACTGAGTTCTTCCTTTGATCGGCGTTAGGGTTTTAAACCCCAAACCGAACCTCTCCCCAACTAGCCGGTGTTAGGACTCCAGCCCTAAACTGAGCATGCATATCCTCTTTCATCAATTTTATGAACTTCCTGGTGAATAATTAACGAATTTTCCTAGTGAAACTGGGGCAAAAAATTTCGTTCGTTTGTTTTTTTTTTTCCGCAGGTCTAACCTCGAGCTACACGGACCGAAATGACCCACGAGATGAGTCTCAACTCAAAATCAAAAAAAAAAGAGAAGACATCCGGAGATATCAGAGTGAATGGAGAGCAGATCGACTCCAACGTTTGACTAAGGTCCTAAACCCTGCCAATCGTGTCTCACTCAGTATCCCAGAGGTTGAACAAGTCGCCGCAACTCGCAAGCATCAAGATTCAGATCGGAGTCTACAAGCAGGAGCAGCTAAGACCCAAGATCAAGTCGTAAAAGAATCATAGATAGGAATCTTGTAACTAGCAGTTGACATGCATATAAGTAGTTAGTTCAGTTTCCAATTTTCGTTTGGTTGTAATAAGGCGGTCAGTGACGTAGCAGTGACAACAGCAACAGCAGTAGCAGCAAGCATTGCCATCCCATGGTAGTCCCAGCTACCAAAACTTCCCGAACTACATTGACCCTGATTCCTGTTTAGCCCAGGATATGTAGGAAATCTTTGAAGCAAGATTCGGTCAAATCTTTCAGAAACATGCTTCATACGGAGTAGTCCATAGGCAAAAATCGCTCATACACGCTCACTTTATCTTTGCACGAAAACTCTTCGTGTTTCCGAACAAAGAGGGGCAGCTGTGAGCACGTGATTTTTGTTTCGCACGACACTCGCTCCAAAAAAAAAAAAAGAAATAAAAAAAAAAATAATTGGCCCTGCTGTACAATTTTTGGATTTCTGTGCGGCACTTTATTGATTTATTTGTGATTTTGGCCCATTTTATTTATCTACTTTATTAAAACAAAATTGAAAAAAAGTGTACGTGTCATGCATAATTTGAACCGTAACATTGGTTTAAATAGAAAGGCATAAACAGGCACCTTTGTCCGTGATTTTGATTTGTTTGATTTGAAATATTTTAGTGTGTGTGCAAATAATTGTATTGAGTGTGTATTTAATTTTTAATTTTGATGTTTTTGCTTAGTTTTGTTTTTAAAATAAAAAAAAAAAAGAAAAGAAAAAGAAGAAAAAATCAGCAATTATTCCGGATTAGGCCATTTTTAATAAATTGGCCCAAACAAACAACGTTCAAACCAAGCCTACCCGGTCCAGGCCACCTGATGCCCAGGATGTCCAAACGACGTCGTTTGAGTCATGCCTGATCTAGGCCGTTGATCTCAGATTGATCAACGGCTAAGATCAATTCCCCATAACCCACCAATAAACCCGACCCGTCTCACCCGGACTGACCCCAACCCTCAACACTCAAAACGACACCGTTCCATTTAAGCCTTCAGATCCAGACCGTAGATCTAGATTGATCTAACAGTCGAGGTTCACCCACCCACTAACTATATAAACCATTCACCATACCCTGCCCCCCTAGCCAACACCCCCGCCTTCGTCTTCACCAAACCCATCCCCTTCAAACCCTAGCCGCCCCTGCACACCTTCACCAGAAACCCGGCGGCCTGAACGCCGGTGACCTCCACCTGAACACCATAGAACCCCCATGCCATCCTGAACCTAAATCTACCAACCACACCCTTCGAATCCTACCCCACCTGCTCGAATCTTCATTTGAAGATTCGAGTCGGAACCTAATCTACACCAATCAACCCAAGCTTCACACCAGACACTCCCCAGACCCCCTCGTGACCAAACCATACTTGGTTTGGTCCGAATCTGATCAGGGAAGCCTGAATCCCAGATCTAAGTTTGAAAGGTTTTGTGTCCTTCGTCACTGGTTCATACCGGTTCAACCGAAGAGATTAAGGTCTAATGGACTTCAATCAAAGTGTTTCTCATCTGAGAAACACTTCGATTAAAGTCCATTCAGCCTTAAGAAAGTTTGTCCAAATCCAAGTTCAAACTGTTAAACTTTTCAAGTTTTAAGGTAAGTCTGCTTTCTTTTCCTTTATTTGTTTTTAGTCCGTATGATTTGTTTTAAAAGACTGTTCATATTTGTTTTAATTTTTATCAACTTTTGTTTGTCCACTTTGTTTGAACATCTGTGTTTGTCTGAATCCCTCTCCTCCTATTCTGATACGGCATGCGTATTGGTTGTATTCCAAATTTGTACTGACTAACTGATTCCTCGAAGTACCATTCTATTTTTATCAGTATAAGTCGAGTCATGTGTCCCATACTTCTGAATGTCTGATTTTTGGCTACGATTGTGTACGATAATGCTAATATAGTCGAGTCGACATGAGTCGTCAATTAGTTTCAACTGTCCGAGCATAGTAAATCGATTGGTTTCTGTTGAACATTTGTTAAATCAATTAAGAACCAATTTTGTTTACTTATAGCTGTTGATTTGGATTAGTAATGTAAAAGGGATGTTTGGTTTTAAATGCTGAATTGGAGGGCATGTGCACTCTTGCACAACATTTGCATTGGTGCACCGCATGTGCATTGTGCACAGCCTGGGGCCTGCATAAAGGTCCTTGTTTAATTTTAAAATGGTTTGACAACATATGCTGTCAATATATTCTACTGCCCATACTTGCTTTTAGATAATAAAATGAAAAGTTGAATCTGCCAGGGAAGGTGAATGAGTTTTAATACTTAATTAACTAAAGTGGAACTGAAAAAAGGTTAAAGGCACATGGGAGGGTACTGGGATACTCTAAAAAACAGGCTGTTTAAAGGTTTAAGGAAGGCATATAAAAGGGGGAGACATCTGACTGAGGAGGGACAGAATTAGAGGCAGAGGGATTAGAAGATATACATACACTGTGAGAATAGAAAAGAAAAAGGGAGAGTTGACAGAAATAGAAAGAGAGCAAGAAAGAGATAAAACAGATTAGGAAATCAGAAATTTGGTTTCGTTTGTCTGAACTTCATCTATTGTCAATACATTAGGCAGTGTTGCTCCTCCTAAAATTCAATCGAGATTATTGTTAGTGTTTTGTGGCATTTGGTATATTCCGGAATTGGATTGTCTGGAGCATTGTTGCCATCACACTGTGTGCTGTTTCATCGAGTTGTTTCTCCTTCAACTCTAGTTCCATCTCGCAACAGAATCCTTTCTGTTGTGCTGTTCTGATTGCTGCTGCTATCTTGCTCGCTATTGCTGCTGCATTTTTGTCCCGCTGCTACTGTTAATTCTGCCCTTTTGCTGCTGCTGATTCCCATCTTCTTCTTCTTCTCCTTTGCACTTTCAGCATTTTCAGGTACACATTTCAAGTCCCATATTGATGTAATTGGAACAGTTTGAAAGCATGAAATGAAAAAGGTTGAAGAAGTTCAAGCATTTGCTGTAATATTCATAGTACATTAACAGGCCTTGTGGAAATTGATTTAGCTTATGTTTCAATAGTTCAAAAGAGTATACTGATAGCCGACTGAGTTTCACCCCTTTGTATTTGAGCTCGACAATTGTCTGTTAGTATAAGTATGCATATTTCGACTTTACACAATACTGTTTTCTGTTTCATTTAGTTTGTTTTGGTGAGACTAGTCCATATAAGTTTGGTTAAGTTCAATACAAGAAATGCTCAGATTAAATGTTGTATTTCGCTAACTCGTATATGATTCCTTGTCAAATTAAAGCATTTTACTTCGCCAGTTATCCTTTAACCTAGTTCAAATAAGTTCAGTTAAGTTCAAATTAAGAAATGTTCGGATTAAGTATTGCATTTCATCTATCTCATATGTAATCTTTTATTCGACCAAATCATTTTCGTAAAAGGCATGACGTTTTTTTACTTTAAAAGTAATCAATCAAAATTGACAGGAGTTTGGTTTAAGCCGAAGTATATACTTCAATTAGCACATACACTTTCCTTTCTTCTATCTCTGGAAATAAAAATAATAGAAATGTAGTCACTGTAGGATACCCTTCTAAAAATAATAAGACAAGCCTCGCCAAATAAAAAAAAACAATTGCGGGGCCCTCAACAACTGATGATAGTTATTTAGAATTCAAGATAGGCCATTTAGTGAATTCCACTGCCCTCCCCGAAGACAATAACGCGTTAGATTCTTTAGGCGCGACTTAATCAAATCACATTCTTAAATTCGGGTGCGCATTTATGTGACCCAATTTCAAATCTCAACGGAGTCGAAATGTGTTAACAACTACGGGTGCATTGATTGTGACGTGGTTCGAGATACATTTTCACGACGTTGCAATTCTATAAAAATAAATGATAATAATAAAAGCGGTTAAAACTTAATAAAAGCACATAAGTCACAACATGTATTTAAATCAGATATTTAGCCATTATAACAATTTAAGCGACCGTGCTAGAACCACGGGATTCGAGGGTGCCTAACACCTTCCCTCGGGTCAACAGAATTCCTTACTTAGAATTTCTGGTTCGCAGACTTCATTTGGAAAAGTCGAAAATTTCCTCGATTTGGGATTCAAGATAAACCGGTGACTTGGGACACCAAAAGCTAAACCTTTCCCAAGTGGCGACTCTGAATTAAATAAATAATCCCATTTCGAATATTGTCACTTAAATTGGAAAACTCCCTCGCGCATTTAACCCTTCGGGGCGGGCGCGGAAAAAGGAGGTGTGACACTATTTTGTAGAGTTTTGGAGGTGGAAGGGTGTGGAGAAACACCATATATATGTAGGGTTGTGGGCTGATAGTTATTCGTAACATTTCTGGGTCGTTTGACACGACTACGACGGCCGTCGCATGTATGATGTAATTAGGTTGTGCATGGACTATTTTGGGAGGCTTAATATTTTTATTATTGATGTTGTTTAGGCTGTTTGGTGATTATTTTTAATGGTGTGAAGTCATATATATAGGGGAGGTGTTGTCCGTTTCAACGTAAAATAGGTTGTGGTCGATACATAATAGTTATGACGCTTAAATGATAACGATAGTATCGTTTCTCTTATTGTAGACTAAGGAGTTGTGACAATTGCATAGCTTGTGATTGGGGCAGTATATACAAGGTATGTGAGGCTATCCCTTTTCTTCTTTTGCACGACTCTGATTGTACATAATGTAATGAACGAGCTTCCAAAGATACTCTACTCTTAGAAGCTAGCAGTACTTACATTGCTTTCCCTCTTATGGAACGATTGATGTTAATGTTGCTTCTCTTATTCTTATGTTATCAATGTTATTGGTACTTCCTGATTCTTATAAGGTTCATAATGAAGAGTTGGTCCTAATAACGTGTACAGAGGATACCGACCTTACGTCACTCCGAAAGGTTTAGAATGTGATTCCATGAGTCGAGCATGCATTATATATATGTATATATTTTACTATACCGAGTTGCGCTATAGTCAGCCGGGTACGTCACCTATTGTGCAACCACTGATCAGTTGGATTTTACCGAGCTCCACATGGCCGGGTACGATTCTATCGAGCCTTATGACGGCCGGGTACGTTTTTACCGAGCCTATTATGGCTGGGTACTATATGATGATGATGATGCCCATAGAGGCGTATGTTTTAAAAGTTTATGTATACATACATATGTATCATGCATTTCATGTCAGTAGCCCTCAGAGGTACTCAGATGTTCCAGGTTGTATATTCTCTATCCCTGCTTACATTACTGTTCGTATTTATGGTTCCCTGCCTTACATACTCAGTACTTTATTTGTACTGACGTCCTTTTGTTTGTGGATGCTTCATGTCGTGTTGCAGGCCCTAATAGACAGGCAGGTGCAGCTCCCCCACCACAGTAGGTTGTCCAGTTCAGCAGTGATTGGCGAGATCCCTTTTCCGGACTTGCCGTGGTCTTGGTATGCATTTTTGTTATAGACATTATGGGTATATCGCGGCCCTGTTCCAGTTATGTTGCAGCACTTATGTTCATTTAAAGGCTCATAGACAAGTGTCGACTCATGTATAGTTTGGTATGCCTTGTCGGATGTTTTTTGTTGTATAGTCTTTCATGGTAGCGTGGTAGCTCGTACATTATATGTAGTTTCTTGATTGTCTGGTCATCCCCTGCTATGTATGTTCATGCCATCATATTTTATTGTTGGTTGTCCATGATCCATGTCTACCATTTATATTATCTCGTCAACCCTATAAGATAATAAAAAAAAGGTTAGATAAAATGTACGTTGGTGCTCGGCAAGTATGGTCGGGTGCTAGTCATGGCCCTCCAGTTTGGGTTGTGACAAACTTGGTATCAGAGCAAGTCTGTCATAGGGATTGTCTATTAGCCGTGTCTAGTAGAGTCTTGATTATTAATGTGTAGCGTGCCACATTTATAATCAGGAGGCTACATGACATCTAGGGTTGTTACCTTCTTCCTGAATCTAGATCGTGCGTAGAGTTGAGTCGTAAGTGTTCGTCTCTAATATTCACCTTGTTTTCTTTTAGCGATGCCTTCGACTAGGAAGCAAACATTTAGTAGACGGCTTGATACAGCTGCGGGAGAGGGTACCAGTCAGGTGCTCCAAGCCAGAGCAGGCCAAAGTGAGGCTCAGAGTGAGATGCCGTCTCATACCTCATCTACTCCGTCTCCTCCAGAGGATATTAGGAGGCACTCAACACCTCCAATTCCTCCGTCTGGCACTACAGACCAGATATGTGGAGTGCGTTGCAGTTATTGACTAGCTTGGTAGCTGCTTAGGCTCAGAGGCAGAATACAGGTGCTGCTGATAAACCAGTTAGTACGAGAGTTCGTGATTTTATTAATTTAGACCCTCTAGTGTTTACCGGATCAGACCCCAAGGAGGACCCGCAGACTTTTATTGACCAGGTTCATCGTACACTGCGGGTTATGCATGTTAGTGATACAGAGGCAGTAGAGTTGGCTTCTTATCGGCTACGGGATTTAGCTGTTCTCTGGTATGATAGTTGGGAGAGATCCAGGGGTTCGATCGCTCCTCCAACTATGTGGAAGGAATGTTCTGAGGCCTTTCTTCGTCACTACTTGCCAATTGAGATACGACGAGCTAGAGCTGATAAGTTCTTGAACCTTAGACAAGGTAATATGAGTGTGCGAGATTATGTAGTTCGATTCTTTAGCAGGTATGCTCCCTATATGGTGGCCGAGATGAGTGATAGGGTGCATTTGTTCATGAACGGATTGGGACCACATCTGATAAATGAGTGCACAATAGCCTCCTTGGTGGAGGGCATGGATATTTCCCGTATTCAGGCTTATGCCCAGACCCTAGAGGATCGTAAGCGCCAGTAGAGGACAAATAGGGAGCAGGATTGGGGCCAGCATAAGAGGGAGAGATTTGCAAGGTATTCTAATGACTTCAGAGGTAGCGTCAGGCCCCAGTCTTCGAGGAGTTCGGCGCCACCTGTAGCTAGTGCTCCTCCATAGTTTCAGAGGCCTCGATATGATCGATTTACCCATTCTGGTCCAGGTCAGAGTTTGCAGGCATCAGGCTCGCAACATCACAGGGATACTAGTCAGACGAGACCCACAACACCATATTGTGATCAATGCAGCAAGGCCTACTTTGGACTGTGCCGTCGAGGTTCTGATACATGTTATTCTTGTGGACAACCTGGCCATATGATGCGGGATTGTCCTAACAGGGGAGGTGATGGTATGGCTCAGCCGACTGGATCTGTGTCTGCTTCTTCCTCATCAGTTCGACCTCCAGCACGGGGTTTTCAGCAGTCAACACGTCGTGGTAGAGGTAGAGGTGCAGTGCCGAGTTTGAGTCGTGGTTAAAATCGAACCTATGCTCTAGTAGGTCGACAGGATCTCGAGTCGTCTCCAGATGTTGTTAGATGTATATTATCTCTATTTTCTTATGATGCATATGCGCTGATTGATCCGGGATCTACATTATCATATGTTACACCCTTTGTGTCTAATAAGTTTGGCATTGAACCTGAATTGATAAGTAAACCCCTTGTGGTATCTACTCCGATAGAAGATTCTGTGATTGCTAGAAGGGTATATAGAGGTTTCACTGTGATGATTTGTAGTCGTCAAACCTCGGCAAATTTATTTGAGCTAGAAATGGTTGATTTTGATGTAATAATAGGAATGGACTGGTTGGCCTCATGCTATGCAAATGTTGACTGTAGTATGAAGATGGTTAGGTTTCAATTTCCTGATGAACCCATCATTGAATGGAAAGGGAACATTGCTACACCAAAAGGCAGGTTTATTTCCTATCTTAAGGCAAGGAAAATGATCTCAAAAGGTTACATTTATCATTTTGTTCGCGTTAGGGATGCGGAGGCGAAACCGCCTACTTTACAATCAATCCCCGTGGTCAACGAATTCCCAGATGTTTTCCCAGATGAACTCCCAGGCCTTCCTCCTGAAAGGGAGATTGAGTTTAGCATTGATGTGTTGCCTGACACTCAACCGATCTCTATCCCTCCATACAGAATGGCCCCGGCAGAGTTGCGAGAGTTGAAGGTGCAGTTGAAGGACTTACTGGATAAGGGCTTCATTAGACCTAGCACTTCAGTTTGGGGTGCACCAGTCCTATTCGTGCGGAAGAAAGACGGGTCATTATGGATGTGTATCGACTATCGATAGTTGAATAAGTTTACTATAAAGAACAAGTATCCACTTCCAAGAATTGATGACCTGTTTGACCAACTCCAGGGTGCCAAGTATTTCTCCAAGATTGATTTACGTTCAGGGTATCATCAGGTGAGGGTTAAGGAGAAGGATATTCCAAAGACGGCCTTCCGGACAAGATACAGGCACTTTGAGTTCTTGGTGATGTCGTTCGGGCTAACAAATGCCCCAGCAGCTTTTATGGATCTCATGAATACTATATTTAGGCCCTATCTTGATGTGTTCGTGATTGTATTCATTGATGACATTCTAGTATATTCTCGTACAAAGGCGGAACATGCGGGCCACTTGCGGATAGTATTACAGACGCTTAAGGATCGTAAGTTATATACTAAGCTCTCCAAATGTGAATTTTGGCTGAACGCAGTAGCGTTCCTTGGCCATGTGATATCTGACGAGGGTATTAGTGTCGAAACTCAGAAGATCGATGCAGTAAAGAATTGGACGAGACCTACAACACCATTAGAAGTCCCTAGCTTCCTAGGGCTAGCAGGAAATTATAGGCGGTTTGTAGAAGGGTTTTCCTCTATATCATCACCATTGACTAAGTTAACACAGAAAGCTACCAAGTTCCAGTGGCCTGACACTTGTGAATGTAGTTTTCAGGAGCTGAAGAATCGATTGATATCCGCACCAGTGCTCACTCTCCCTGAAGGAACAGAAGGTTATGTGGTATATTATGATGCCTCAGGTATAGGTTTGGGGTGCGTATTGATGCAGCGTGGGAAGGTGATTGCTTATGCATCAAGACAATTGAAGAAGCATGAAAAGAATTATCCAACCCATGATTTAGAATTGGCTGCAATAATATATGCTTTGAAGATATAGCGAAACTACTTATACGGCGTCCATGTTGACATCTACACAGATCACAAGAGTTTATCATATATCTTCAAGTAGAAAGAGTTGAATTTGAGGCAGCGTAGGTGACTTGAATTACTAAAAGACTACGACGTCGAGATATTGTATCATCCCGGTAAAGCCAATGTTGTGGCAGACGCTCTCAGCCGTATATTAATGGGAAGCTTAGTACATATTGAGGTAGGTATCGGGTTGACTAAAGAGCTTCATCAGCTAGCCAATATGAGTATCAGATTGTTAGACTCTGAGGACGGGGGTGTTACTGTATAGAATACATCAGAATCATCTTTGGTAGCCGAGGTAAAAGCACGGCAATATGAAGATCCTATCTTAGTATGATTAAGAGAGAGCATTCAGCAGTGTAAAAGTATGGCTTTTGAGATCGGAAGAGATGGGGCACTGAGACACCAGGGCCGATTGTGTGTGCCTAATGTGGCAGGGTTGCGAGAGAAGATTATGAATGAGATTCATCAATCCCAATATTCCATCCATCCCGGCTCGACAAAGATGTATCATGATGTCAAGGAGCAGTATTGGTGGGATAACATGAAGAAGTCTATTGCAGAATTTGTAGCCCAGTGTCCCAATTGTCAACAAGTAAAGATAGAACATCAGAAACCCGGTGGATTGCTTCAGAATATAGAGATTCCGACCTGGAAATGGGAGGTGATTAATATGGACTTCATTATTGGATTACCTCGCTCTTATCATAAGTTTGACTCCATCTGGGTGATAATTGATCGACTTACAAAATGTGCCCATTTTCTGCCAGTTAAGACAACTTACACGGCTGAAGATTATGCGAAGTTGTATATCAAGGAGATTGTTAGGCTTCATGGTGTGCCGGTATCTATTATATCAGACCGAGGAGCTCAATTTACAGCTAACTTTTGGAGGTCTTTTCAGAAGGGTTTAGGCACACAAGTGAATCTCAGCACTGCATTTCATCCGCAGACTGTCGGACAGGCTGAACGTACCATTCGGACACTGGAAGATATGCTACGAGCATGTATTCTAGATTTTAAGGGAAATTGGGATGACCATCTTCCACTCATAGAATTCGCCTACAATAATAGCTACCATTCCAGTATTAAAATGGCCCCATACGAGGCACTATACGGGAGAAGATGTAGATCACCAGTTGGATGGTTTGAAGTCAGTGAAACAGAATTATATGGGCCAGATTTGATTTACCAAGCTATTGAGAAGGTGAAAGTGATACAAGAGCGATTGAGGACGGCACAAAGCAGGCAAAAATCTTATTCCAATGTCCGACATCGTGATCTGGAGTTTGAGGTTGGTGATTGGGTTTTCCTGAGGATCTCACCAATGAAGGGTATTATGCGTCTTGGGAAGAAAGGTAAGCTGAGTCCAAGGTATATCGGGCCGTATAAAATTCTTCGATGAATTGGACAGGTTGCTTAAGAGTTAGAATTGCCATCCGAATTGGAATTTGTCCACCCGGTATTCCATGTATCTATGTTGAGGAAATATATTGGAGACCCTTCTCGAGTCGTCCCTATCAAAGATGTACAGGTTACAGAGGACCTCTCATATGAAGAAGTGCTAGTGGCTATATTAGATCGACAAGTCTGCAAGCTGAGACCAAAAGATGTAGCTTCCATCAAAGTATTGTGGAGGAACAAGAATATGGAAGAAATAACATGGGAAGCAGAAGAGGAGATGAAGTCTAAATACCCGTACCTATTCCAGAATGAAGATAACAAGGATGCTGGTGGAACACATGATACATTGGAAGGTGAAATGGCTCTATGAGGTAAGCAATAACTTGAGAATACTCTTCCTTAATACAAAATGGCGATATGCAGATAATGTACATGTCCATAATGCTTTGCATACTCTTGTAAGGCCATACATTAAGTTAACCGCTTGCAAGTTTGTCCTCTATTTATGGGAGAAACTTGGCCGGAATCCACGATGATTTAAACTCCCCATGAACCCTTACATTCGAGGACGAATGTTCCTAAGGGGGAAGGGTGTTACAACCCATATCCACACGCGTTAGTTCATACCATATATTAGTTAACATAAATCCAAGAAGGAATTACCTTTGAGATGATAAGAAGTTAATCCTATTGGTCTTAAGTGATACAAGGGTGTATAAGGGTGATTAACAAGTATTAGAAGTTAAACGAATCAAGGATGTTGTAACTCGTATTTTCAGGTAAACCTAGAGGTTCTTAATACACTCAAGAGGTCATGTATTAAGGTATTTGAATCATATAATATCCGTATCATAAGTCTTGAAGTCAAACGAGTTATGAAACAAAAGTCGACAAACGTTGTCGAAACTTAGGTTCATAATTTTACTTAAACATTAGGTCAAATATTTCTAAGCTTGTCTCCTAATTTAGAAGGAATTACGGGGTGATCTACCTACCAGATTAAATATTTATGAGTCTAGTTTCCAACGCATTAAACCGTTTGTCAATACGATCTCGTAGTATAGAGATATTCATATTTTCACAAGCCTGCGCAGATTGGTAGATGACAAGTAGGTGCATCACCTACTTGCCAAAATGATAGGACAAAATTAAAAGACCTAAGTCGGTCAAGAGAGGACTTTTAAGGGGTTATGAACTCAGTTATTTCATCCATATTTCAGACCCTCAAAATCAAAGTTAACCCCTGCAACTCCTCCTCAAAAATCCCACACAAACCCTAATCGATTTTCCCTCTCTTTCAAGTTCTAGTTGAAGGTAAAACCTAGAGTTTGAAGAACCAAGGGAAGGGATGAGTTATACAACAAGTAAGGTAAGTTACTGCCATCTTTCATACATTTTTCTATGCTGTGAATTCATGGTAATTCGTTCTATACATGTAAGAACTCACGGGACGGTGATCGGAAGCCGTGAGTTCGAGTTATTCACTTGTAGCAGACTGTTTTGTGTTGCTATTGGGTTGCGTATTTTACTACTGTTTTGTGGAGTTTTGGAGGTGAAAGGGTGTGTAGAAACACCATATATGTGTAGGGTTTTGGGCTGATAGTTATTCGTAACATTTCCGTGTCATTTGACACGACTGCGGCGACCGTCGTATGTATGATGTAATTAGGTTGTGCGTGGACTGTTTTGGGAGGCTCAATATGTTTATTATTGATGTTGTTTGGGCTGTTTGGTGATTGTTTTGAATGATGTGAAGTCATATATATAGGGGAGGTGCTGTCCGTTTCAAAGTAAAATAGGTTGTGGTCGATACATAATAGTTATGACGCTTAAATGATAACGATAGTATCGTTTCTCTTATTGTAGACTAAGGAGTTGTGACAATTGCATAGCTTGTGATTGGGGCAGTATATACAAGGTATGTGAGGCTATCCCTTTTCTTCTTTTGCACGACTCTGATTGTACATAATGTAATGAACGAGCTTCCAAAGATACTCTACTCTTAGAAGCTAGCAGTACTTACATTGCTTTCCCTCTTATGGAACGATTGATGTTAATGTTGCTTCTCTTATTCTTATGTTATCAATGTTGTTGGTACTTCCTGATTCTTATAAGGTTCGTAATGAAGAGTTGGTCCTAATAACGTGTACAGAGGATACCGACCTTACGTCACTCCGAAAGGTTTAGAATGTGATTCCATGAGTCGAGCATGCATTATATATATGTATCTATTTTACTCTACCGAGCCGCGCTATAGTCGGCTGGGTACGACACCTATTGTGCAACCACTGATCAGTTGGGTTTTACCGAGCTCCACGTGGCCGGGTACGATTCTACCGAGCCTTATGACGGCCGAGTACGTTTTTACTGAGCCTATTATGGCTGGGTACTATATGATGATGATGCCCACAGAGGTGTATGTTTTAAAAGTGTATGTATACATACATATGTATCATGCATTTCATGTTAGTAGCCCTCAGAGGTACTCAGATGTTCCAGGTTGTATATTCTCTATCCCTGCTTACATTACTGTTCGTATTTATGGTTCCCTGCCTTACATACTCAGTATTTTATTTGTACTGACGTCCTTTTGTTTGTGGATGCTGCATGTCGTGATGTAAGCCCTAATAGACAGGCAGGTGCAGCTCCCCCACCACAGTAGGTTTTCCAGTTCAGCAGTGATTGGCGAGATCCCTTTTCCGGACTTGCCGTGGTCTTGGTATGCATTTTTGTTATAGACATTATGGGTATATCGGGGCCCTGTTCCGGCTATGTTGCAGCACTTATGTTCATTTAGAGGCTCATAGACAAGTGTCGGCTCATGTATAGTTTGGTATGCCTTGTCAGATGGTTTTTGTTGTATAGTCTTTCATGGTAGCGTGGTAGCTCGTGCATTATATGTAGTTTCTTGATTGTCTGGTCATCCCCTGCTATGTATGTTCATGCCATCATATTTTATTGTTGGTTGTCCATGATCCATGTCTACCATTTATATTGATCTCGTCAACCCTACAAGATATTAAAAAAAGGTTAAATAAAATGTATGTTGGTGCTCGGCAAGTATGGTCGGGTGCTAGTCATGGCCCTCCAGTTTGGGTCGTGACATGGCTCCCCAGTTTCAGACTCCAGTAGCTCAGCCAGTTGGAGTAGTTCAGCCGGGTATAGTAGCTCAGACCGGTGATGGAGCAGCTATGTCTTCCGATGCTTTGTGGAGATTGGATAGGTTCACCAAGCTGTTCAGTACTACTTATGTTGGTACATCTTTAGAGGATCCCCAGGATTATTTAGATAGCTGTCATGAGGTTCTTTAGAACATGAGGATAGTGGAGACCAATGTGGTCGACTTTGCTGCTTTTCGTCTGTCAGGTTCTGCCAAGACTTAGTGGAGGGATTATTGTTTGTCTAGGCTAGCTGGGTCGCCTTCCTTGACTTGGGATGAGTTCTCTCAGTTATTTCTGGAGAAGTTTCTTCCTATCACTCAGAGGGAGGACTATAGGAGGCAGTTTGAGCGTCTCCAGCAGGGTTCTATGACCATCACTCAGTACGAGACCAAATTCATTGCTTTGGCCCATCATGCTCTTATCATACTTCCCACTAAGAGAGAGATGGTGAGGAGGTTCATTGAGGGACTCGTTTAGACGATTCGATTGCAGATGGCTAAAAAGATAGGGAGCGAGATTTTTTTTCAGGATACGACCAATGTGGCCAAGACAGTTGAGATGGTTCTATCACAGGGATTGGTCAGGGGTCTGACAAGAGGCCCCGTCATTCAGGCAGGTTCAGCGGTGCCTCATCTGGAGGCAGGGATTCTTTTGGTAGGGGCCATCCTCCCAGGCCGTTTCATTCAGCACTTCAGACTTCTCATGGTTCTCCAGGTGGCCGTGGTTCTCATTTGTAGTATTCTAATCAGTAGTCCTACTATGCACCATCAGCTCCCATCAGAGCACCTCCTCTTCAGAGTTATTCTCATGGTTAGCCAGCCTGCCAGGGTCAGTCTCAGTTTCCTCAACCGCAACATTTAGGTGGATGCTTTGAGTGCGGTGAGTATGGTCATATCCGGAGGGCTTATCCGAGATTAGAAGGTATTCAGTCGAAACCATCTAGGGGTGGGGGTAGAGGTGCCAGAGGTGGAGGTAGAGGTATTAGAGGTGGAGGTTAGGCCGCTAGAGGTGGAGGCCATCCAGCATGAGGCCGTCCTAGGGATGTAGCTCAGAATGGTGAGGCCTAGCCCCGATGTTATGCTCTTTCAACCAAGCCCAAGGCTGAGGCCTCCGATGCTGTTATCACAGGTACTGTTCTAGTCTGTAGTAGAGATGCTTCAGTTCTATTTGATCCAGGGTCTATATACTCCTATGTGTCATCTTATTTTACCCCGTATCTGGTCATGCCTAGTGATTCTTTGAGTGCTCCTGTATATGTGTCTATACCGGTAGGTGATTCTATTGTGGTGGATCGTGTCCATCGTTCATGTATAGTTGTGATTGGGGGTTTTGAGACCCGAGTAGATTTGTTACTTTTGGATATAGTCGATTTTGATGTCATATTGGGGATGGACTGGTTATCACCTTACCACGCTATCTTGGACTGTCATGCCAAGACTGTGACCTTAGCTTTGCCGGGTTTACTTCGTTTAGAGTGGAGGGGGACTCCTGGTTATTCCACCCGTAGGGTTATCTCATATATGAAGGCTCAATGTATGGTTAAGAAGGGATGTTTGGCCTATTTGGCGTATGTTCGTGATTCTAGTGCCGAGGTTCCTTCTATGGATTCTATGCCTGTTGTTCGTGAGCTTCTAGAGGTATTTCCTACAAACCTGCCGGGTATGCCGCCCGATAGGGATATTGACTTTTGCATCCATTTGGCTCCATGCACTCAGCCTATTTCTATTCCTCCATATTGTATGGCCCCGCGAGATTGAAAGAATTGAAAGAACAGTTGCAAGACTTGCTTGACAAGGGCTTCATTAGACCTAGTGTCTCGCCTTGGGATACGTCAGTGTTGTTTATTAAGAAGAAGGACGGATCGATAAGGATATGTATAAATTATCAGCAGTTGAATAAGGTCACAATCAAGAATAAGTATACATTTTCAAGGATTGATGATTTGTTTGATCGGCTTCAGGGTGCCAAGGTGTTTTCGAAGATTGATTTGAGATCTAGCTACCATCAGTTGAGGATTAAGGCGTCTGATGTCCCTAAGATAGCTTTTCGCACTCGGTACGAGCATTATGAGTTCTTAGTGATGTCATTTGTGTTGACAAATGCCCCAGCAGCTTTCATGGACTTGATGAACCGAGTGTTCAAGCTTTATTTGAATTCCTTCGTGATTGTCTTCATTGATGATATTCTGATCTATTCCCGTAGCTGGGAGGAGCACGAGCAGCATCTTCGAGTCGTTCTTCAGACTCTAAGGGATAGTCAGTTGTATGCCAAATTTTCAAAGTGTGAGTTTTGGTTGAGTTCGGTTGCATTCTTGGGTCACGTTGAATCAACATAGGGTATTTAGGTAGATCCTAAAAAGATTGCGGTAGTCAAAGACTAGCCTAGACCCACCTCAGCTGCTGAGATCCGGAGTTTCTTAGGTTTGGCGGGTTATTACCGTCGGTTTGTGGAAACGTTTTCATCTATTGCAGCCCCGATGACCAGGTTGACCCAGAAGGGTGCCTAGTCAGGTGTTCGGATGAGTGTGAGGTGAGCTTTCAGAAGCTTAAGCCAGCTTTGACTATGGCGCCAGCATTGGTTTTGCCCACAGGTTCAATGCCATATGCAGTATATTGTGATGCATCGTGTATTGGACTTGGTGCGATGTTGATGCAGAATGGCAAGGTTATTGCATATGCTTTGCAATGATTGAAGATCCACGAGAAGAATTACCCAGTTCATGATTTGGAGTTAGAAGCCATTGTTCACGCGCAGAAGATTTGGAGGCATTATTTATATGGCGTGTCATGTAAGGTGTTCATCGATCACAAAAGCTTGCAATACTTGTTCATGTAGAAGGAGCTAAATTTGAGGCAGAGGAGGTGGTTGGAGATGTTGAAAGACTATGATATCACTATCTTGTATCATCCGGGAAAGGCCTATGTAGTGGGCGATGCATTGAAAAGGAAGCCAGCCAGTATAGGCAGCCTTGCGTATATTCCAGTCAGTGAGAGACCGCTTGTTTTGGATGTTTAGGCTTTAGCCAATCAGTTCATAAGGTTGGATGTTTCTGAGCCAGTCGTGTTCTAACTTGCACATTTGCTCGTTCTTCATTATTTGAGCGTAACCGAGATCGGCAATATGATGATCCTCGTTTGCTTGTCCTTAGAGACACAGTGCAGCACTGAGGTGCCAAACAGGTCATAGTTGGAGATGATGGAGTTTTGAGGATGCAAGGTCGTATTTGTGTTCCTAATATGGATGAACTTCGTGAGTTGATTCTAGAGGAAGCTCATAGTTCTCGGTATTCTATTCATCCGAGAGCTGCTAAGAGGTATCAGGATTTGCGGCAGCATTATTGGTGGAGAAGTATGAAGAAGGACATTGTTGCCTGTGTAGCTCGGTGTTTGAATTGTCAGCAGGTAAAGTACGAGCATCAGAGACCTGGTGGTTTGTTTCAGATGATTGAGATTCCTGAGTGGAAGTGGGAGCAGATCACTATGGTCTTCATTGTTGGAATCCCACGGACTCAGAGGAAGTTCAATGTATTATGGGTTATTGTTGATAGGCTGACCAAGTCAGCACATTTCATTCCTATGGCAGTTTCCTATTCCTTGGAGCGGTTGGCTGAGATCTATACCCGGGAGAATGTTCGTCTTCATGGTGTGCCCGTGTCTATAATATCTGACTGAGGTACACAGTTTACCTCACACTTCTAGAGGGTTGTTCAGCATGAGTTGGGCACACAGATCAAGTTGAGCACAACATTTCATCCCCAGACAGGCGGACAATCCGAGCGTACTATTCAGATTTTGGAGGATATGCTCCAAGCTTGTGTTATGGACTTTGGAGGTTCTTGGGATCAGTTCTTGCCATTAGAAGAGTTTGCCTAAAACAACAGCTACTAGTCGAGCGTTCAGATGTCTCTCTATGAGGCATTATATGGTAGGCGATGTCGGTCGCCAGTTGGATGGTTTGAACCGGGAGATGCTCAATTGTTGGGTACAGATTTAGTTCAGGATGCCTTGGACAAGGATAAGATTATTCAGGATAGGCTTTTTACAGCTCAGTCTAGGCAGAAGAGTTATGTCGATCGCAAGTTTCGTGATGTGGCATTTATGGTCGGAGAGCAGGTGTTGCTCCGGGTGTCGCCCATGAAGAGCGTGATGAGATTTGGGAAGAAGGGCAAGCTAAGCCCTAGGTTCATTGGTCCTTTTGAGATTCTTGATCGAATGGGAGAGGTGGCTTACAAACTTGCGTTGCCGCCGAGTTTATCAGCTGTGCACCAAGTATTTCATGTGTCCATGCTTCAGAAATATCACGGTGATCCTTCCCACATATTAGACTTTAGCACCATCCAGTTGGACAAGGATCTGACCTATGAGGAGGAGCCAGTGGCCATTCTGGACCGGCAAGTTCGTTAGTTGAGATTGAAGAGTTACCCTTCTATTCGTGTTCAGTGGAGAGGTTAGCCTGCCGAGGCAGCTACCTGGGAGTTCGAGTCCGATATGCGGAGCCAATATCCCCATCTTTTCCCCGACTCATGTACTTATTTTCTATGCCCGTTCGTAGACGAACGATTATTTTAGAGGTGGAGGATGTGATGACCCAATAGGTTATCACTTGATTTACAAGTTAATTCTGTGTTCCGAGGCCTTAAAATCCTCCTTTGATCTCACTTCGATTTGGGTGCGTGGTTCGAGTGTATATCTGGAACGCTTTTATGTGAAACTTTGATAAAAATGCTAATTTGGCCTTTAAAATTAAATTTAAGTTGACTTCGGTTAATATTTTGGGTAAACAGACTTGGACCCGTGATTTGACGGCCCTGGAGGGTCCATAGAAAAATATGGGACTTGGGCATATGCCCGGAATTGAATTACGAGGTCCCAAGCCCGAGAAATGAATTATTGAAGAATATTGTTTAGCTAAAATTATAAGACTTTTTAGAAATTTAAATGTGCTTGAATTTGATGGTATCGAGCCCGTATTTTGGTTTTGGAACCCGGTATAAGTCTTATATGGTATTTAAGTTGAGCCTGTAAAATTTTGTAAGAAATGGACTTGATATGACGTGAATCGGACTCTCGGTTGTTAAAATTTGAACTTAAGAGTTCTTGAGATTTTTCTTTGATTTTGATGCTAAACTCGTTGTTAAAGATGTTAATTTGGCGATTTGATTGCACGAGTAAGTCCATATGATATTTTTGAATTAGTATGCATGTTTGGTTTGGAACCCCGAGGGCTCGGGTGAGTTTTGGATAGGTTTCGGGGTGTTTTGAACGTAGGATTTTCTGCTCTTTTGCTGCTTCTGGTGTGCTGGTGTATTGCTCTTCGCGTTCATGAAGGAACTCTCGCGAACTTGAAGAGTAAGTTAGTTTGAGGGAGATTTTCCTCTACGCGAACGCGAGGGTCAGGACGCGAACGCGAAGCATTGGGGGTGTTACCTTTCGCGAACGCGACCTGGCTATCGCGAACGCGAAGGCCATTTGGCAGGGAACTGGGGAAAGGGAATTTACACTACGCGAACGTGACGTAGGTCTCGCGAACGCAAAGGTTAGGGGGGTTAACCGTTCGTGAATGCGACAGGCTTCTCGCGAATGCGATGAAGGCCTGCCCAGTCTTTTTAAAATAGATTCAGAACGGGCAGAACCCATTTTCTTCATATTTTCAAACTCCCAAGACCTAGAGGCGATTTTCTTCACACAAATTCATCCTCAAAGTGTTTGTAATCAATTCTAAACTTTACTCTTTCAATTACCTAACGTTTTCATCACTTTTTAATCAAAAATCAAGAATTTTCATGGTAGAAATTGGGAATTTGGGTAGAGTTAGGGTTTTTTGAATAATTAGAATTTAGACCTCATTTTGGGTTCAGATTTCAAAACTAATTGCATATTTGGGCTCGTGGGTGAATGGGTGATCGAGATTTGGTCCGAACCTCGAGTTTTGACCAAGTGGGCCCAAGGATGATTTTTGACTTTTTGGGGGAAATGATAGAAAACCTATAATTAAGCATTGGGTATGAATTCTTTAGCATTTATTGATGTTGTTAAATTAACTTGGACCAGATACAAGTAAATTGGAGGCGAATTCTAAAGGAAAAGCGGTCTTTGATGCTTGAGTTGGCCGTGGTAGTTCGAGGTAAGTGTTTGGTCTAACCTTAGCTTGAGGGAATAGGTATTGTGCTTTACTTGCTATGTGCTAGTGTAGTGTATGACATATAGGTGTGGTGACGAGTATCTATATGTCGTTGTCAATCATGCCTGTGAGTATTAAATTGTAATCATTGTGTTTCTTAATAAGTACTGCAAATGCCTAAATTGTTGATTCTCCGTGTTGGGCAAGAATTATGATTATCTTCGTGGTATTTGTTTATTGTTGAGCATTGGCTCTAGTCGAGGTTTCATTTGTAAAGTTAATTGTTGCTACAAGTTTGGTTATAGCTGATTCCCTTGTCGGGACGTATTTAATTCTTACTGTTGGCTCCTTTGCCGGGATGTGTTTATTCTTGTTGTTGATTCCCTTATCGGGATATTGTTGTTTCCTTATTGTTCCCTTGCCGGGATTCTTTTGTGATTGGTGTTGATTGGTATGTTTGGATTGGGTTGCACACCGCAACAAGGAGTAATAAGGGAGGATATGAGGGGTTGGGTTGCACGCCGCAACAGTGATATATGATTTGGATCGGGTTGCACGCCGCAACAGTATTCTATGATTTGGATCGGGTTGCATGCCGCAACATTGTTATATGATTTGGATCGGGTTGCATGCCGCAACAATAAAGAATAAAAGTTGACATTGATTCGTTACTGTTTTCCTTATTCTTACTGATGCGAAATTTAAGATGTTCTTTTTGTTTTCTCCTGAGATTTTGTTGGTACTTGATATTCCCCGCAGTATATTTCCCCTTCCCATCTTTAACTGCTAGTTTCCGTTATTATTACTTGTCGTATATGCTTTAACTGCACAGGTTTATTTGGTAGTCTTGTCCTAGCGTCATCACTACTTCGCCGAGGTTAGGCTCGACACTTACCAGCACATGGGGTCGGTTATGCTGATACTACACTCTGCACTGTGTGCAGATCTTGGCACCGGAGCTTTTTAACCATAGCGAGGTTGCTGCCTTCAGTCCAGCGGAGACCCGAGGTAGTCCTGCAGACGTTCGCAGGCCTTGGCGTCCACTTCTATCTTTTATATTTTGTTTTCATTTACTTCAGAGACAGACTTATATCTTTCTTTTCATACTACTGTTTGTAGTATTCGCAGATGGTCCGTGATATTATGTCACCAGTTCTGGGTAGAGTTGTATTTTGTATTTTTCGCACTAGTATTTGGTTAAATTATTAGATATCGTCTTCCGCATTTATCTTATTATTATTATTATTATTATTATTATTATTATTATTATTATTCTGTTGTTGATCGCATATTAATTTGAAATTACTAAAAGGTTAATAAGATCTATAACACTTGGCTTGCCTAACTTTCACGAGTAGGCGCTATCACGACTCCCGAGGGTGAGAAGTCCGGATCTTGACACGGGCAGCATATGAAGGTATTCGATGCGAACATTACAGATAATTCACCGGAGCTTCTTATCGATCGGTACATGATATTGTTGATGCTGCTTATGTTTGGTGGGGTATTGTTCCCGAACACTTCGAAAAACCTAGTTAGCTTGATATTTCTTCATCATCTCGAGCGGCTAGATGATTTACCTGGTTACAGCTGGGTGCAACTGTTTTAGGTTACCTGTATAGGTAGATGTGCCGGGCGTGCATGGGCACCCAGAGAGACGTTGCCGGAGTTTTGCCGCTACTGCAGGTGAAAACATAGTCAATTCTTTTCATGATTATAACATATATAGTTAAAATATACCTTAAATTTTATGTCCACAATGTATATTAGGTTTGGGCCTGGGAGTGGTTCCTACAGTTCCAGATACTGTCACACCTCCTTTTTTTCGAGGGAATAAAGAGTTTTTCCAATTGAAGTGATATTAATCGAAATGAGATTATTTATTTAATTCAGAGTCGCCACTTGGAATAGTTATTATGGTGTCCCAAGTCACCTTTTATTTTAAAATCCCAAAATCAAGGAAATTTGACTATGTTTTAAAGTCTACAAAATTAGAAGATCAAGTAAGGAATTTTGTTAACTCGGGAGAAGGTGTGAGGCACTCTCAAGTTCCGTGGTTTTAGCACGGTCGCTCAACTATTAATAATTGGCTTAATTATTTGATTTATTACATATTTAAAACCCATTATGCATTTTTAACCTTCTAAACTGCTTTTAATTATTTATGAAGTTTATTTAAATAAGTCGCGATATCGCACACTTATTGGTTTTGAACATATTGCGAATTGCATCACGTGAGATGTACCCGCGGTTTACAACATGTTTAATTTTATTATTATTTGATGTTATGGTCAAGTCGCGTGAAACACATACTCGAATTGGGATTTACGTATTGTGACCATGCCACGGAAACCGTACCTATAGTCACGATGATTTATTATTAATCATGCCTAAAGTAATTAGCACATTTGAATTATTTTTCTAATCTAAGAAATTACTGTACGGCCAAACTTATGGAATTTTTGTGGAGAAAGGGTGATATTTTAGGTAATAAGACTTGAATCAGTTATGTAGAAACCAATATCCAAGGATAAGACCAAAACTGCAATTGATTCTTTGATCTAGTCATGCAACCCATTTTGGCTTTGCTCAAAACGTTATTATCCTTTAAATCCCTAACATTCAGTAGAAGAAAACTAACATTACTAATCCAAACATGTTCACTTCAAATAGAAAAGAAAAGAAAAGTTCCTCAAAAAGAAGTATAAAAATGCCCAAGCTTATCCGAAATATACTCAACCGTAGCATTCAACATTTGGAAATTCTAACCAATTCAAGAACAAACATGAATTCTGTATGGTCAAACAAAATGTGATTTATACACCATTCATCAGTAAACACCAAACCAACACAAGGTATAACCCGAATGAACCGCAACAACACCTTTATATTCTTAAAAAACGTGAAAAAAAAATTCAAAACGAGTTCAAACAAACAACTTCAGCAGAACAACAACAAGCAAGGAATTCAATCAGTTGTCAACATTTCAACAAAACATAATACAAGGAATTTGGGAACTGACCTAGTTAAACAGTGACATCACTAACAGATTGGCCCAATAAAGGCGAAATTCCAAACCAAACAGAGTTCAACATAGCTTCAACGGTATTGAGACATAAATCAGCAAATCAACTTCAACAGAATCTCCACAGCTTTTAGGAAACCCAGGTTTTCAGAAGTATTTGAATCCCAGAGATTTCTAACATTCAAATTAATTTCAATTCTTCATCGTCCTGTTTTGTGTGTTTGGGTGTTCAAGGGAATTGGGATGGGAAAACGACGTCGTTTTGGCATTTTAAAGGACTGGGCTGCGACAGATTTTGGTAAAGGATTGGGCCTGATTGCTGGCCCAAGTCCGATTTTAACCTTTGCAGCCTTCTCTTCTTTTTATGCTTTAAATGTTGCAAAACTCAATAATCCAAATTAAACCATTTTACAAAATTGACTTACTTTACTATTTTCTAATATTTAAATAATTAATTAACTTGATACTAATCAATTTAAAACTAAGAGCTAAAAAATATAAAAATGATCATTGTATTCTTTTTGTGATTTTTATTTATTAATTTATTTAATTAATGTAATTAAATACTAAATGCAATTAAGATTTAAAATGCTATATGATGAAGAATTGAACATTTTTAATGCTTTTTTATGGTTTTAATTTGCATAAAAATGCAACTAAATGCAAACAATTAAAAAAGAAATGCCTAAAAATTATATAAATATCAAAAACAATAAGAAAAGTTTATTTTTGTGGATTTGTAGGAATATTTCGTAGGGCAAAAATTATGTGCTCATAGCCATCTCTACCACCCATCATTCCGGATGCACCACCTCCACCGTTTCTCCCTTTAGCTAGGAGGTGCATTGATAGGCGAGGCTACGGACGAGGTTGGGGCTCGACATCATCTTCCCTATTATAGGGATTTGTTGGATTTGTTTGAAGGCGTGCATGTACATGTATACTTAAGTTCACTTAACCTGGCTTTATATGTGTTGAGTTTACTCACGATTCTTGTGTTTACTTAATAATTCATATGGAGGTCATACAACGACGAGCTAATAGCAGATTTTCCTGATTATTGCTCTTGTGGCTGAGTTATGTGGAGATCTTCCGTCCCATTGATGTGTCTCGATATTGTCGAGCATCATGCCACCGAGTGAGTCCTTCGCCAGTTTGGTTGACCGCAATTTGTACCTACTTCGCCCACTTGGAGAATGGACACATTACCATCGGGATGATCGTTCTAGGGTTGACCAGACATATATGGCCTAGCTAGAGGCACAGATTGAGATTTGGGACCATCGGTAAGACCTGATTCCGACACCCCCTCCACCTGAGTGTACGGAGGGTGAGTATATGGGCTGGTATCACAGCGTTACCCAGCGTTTCGTCGGGAATCCCGTTCATCGCGCTGGTGGCCGGTACATTCCATACGCTGGGAGGCATGAGGCACTGGTATGTTATTTTTTATACTTACTTATAACATTAACCTATCATTTTGTAATTAATATTTTACATGTTGTGCAGGCTATTAGCTTACATCTGTTCTACCAGTTGGGACTAAAGATTCAGCATCATACCGGCGAAGGAGCTGCAACTTTGCACGAGTATGGCCGGCAGGTTACAGATTTGGCTTTCCAAACATTGAGGCGTGCTCGAGATGATGAGAGCTTATGATACGAGGCTGCTTATATGCCGCTAGAGGAGTACCATTGTTGGCCACTGGTTGATCCTGAACGTGGTAGACGTGGCAGGTGTGCCTAGAGAGGAAGGGGTGTCCCACGAGGTCATGGGGGTCGGCAAGGACGTCGTCCCCAACAAGGGGGCATTGAGGCAGACAATGATCAGCGGGGTGACCACCCTGAGCCAAACGATGCTCCTCATGATATGACGTCATTCAATCTTCAGGTGACACCAAGGACTCGTAGGTGACCCCGTCTTCCATTATTGATCGCGGGCATGACCATTACACGACAGGTGTGGGATCAGTATTTTCCTGGTCCCCAGAGATATCAATGATTGTTGATGATCGTCCGACTCGAGATGTGTGTTACATCTCGTGTTTTCGTATGTTTTTATTTCGTTTTCAGTTAACCGACGTAGAATCGGGAATGAGATCATCTTAACGTTAACGTACTTACGCAATTTATAACAAGCGATAAATAAGTGTTATGAAGGATAAAGGGGTACACGGTTTAAAGAAAATGAGTTTCGTTGAAAGTGGCCAATTTGGAATAAAACACGGCTCAAGCGATAATACCTAATAACTATGAACTAGTACCATGCAAGGTACCATATGACCACGGTAGTATAATAAATGAAAAAAATATGTGAAGTATTTTTAAAAATAAATAGAATTTTAAGTAATTTGTGGTAATTTTTAAATAATACGGGTAATTGATTAATTACTGGGTAATAGAACATTACCAAGTTAACTAATAAGTAGACTTTCAATTATACCTAAAGGAACGTGGCACAAGGCCACTATTCAAGAGAGGTGAGTCATTATGACATGGGTATAGGTGTCTACCTAATATAACCAAGTCATGACTTAACATTAAAGTCTTAAGTAAGACTTGTAGAATCTGATCCATAAAGACAATTTGCCTTTAGATTCATTTGGTTTCTTTAGCTTCATTTTCGTTGCTTTGGCTTGAAACCAAGGGCATTGAAACTGAAAATCAAGTCATCCAAATCTTTAGCCAACATTTCAATTGAAATTTCAAGAGATTCAAGCAGAAATCTCGTTCAACATATGTCACTGAAGTAGAAGCTTCATCTCATTCGAATAATTCAGGGAACATGTATGTTAAGGCCCTCCCTTCTTTCTTTCGGCATGGTCCAAATTATACTGAAGAAACGAGCAAATACACAATTTTCATAAATTACTCTATTCATAGAAATAGTAGGGGTGTCTATATTCTTGATTCCCCATGAAAAATATTATTATCTTCTGTTCGTGAGTCTCAGAATAATACACAGTTGAAAAAGTTTATCCGGAATGAATATTGAGATTATTACGTATTTTTCATGCATTTTACCCATTTATATATGCGCATTGACCCATGACCAGATGGCGTTATCTACGTGTATATATGTAAATATATGTATATGGGATATGAAAAAACGTTACGACATTATATATGCACCACCACCTGATCAGTTGGTATATATTGATTATATTGCCCACAGTGACCGAAATGATATGATGGGATGCCCTCAGTGGCTTGATGATATTATGTACACCCATACCTATGCATGGCACTACATTTATATGCACGTGCATGGCATTATAAACATTTCAGAATTTACAAAGTTATTCAGATTTAAGGATGCGTTTCCTTATTCCATGTCTCATTTATGTCTTTTAAGTACTAATTTTCATTCCTTACATACTCAGTATACTTTTTGTACTGATGCCCTATTTCACGAGGCTTGCGTTTTATACCTGCAGGTGCAGGTAGGTAAGCTAAGGGTCCTCCTCCTTAGGATCCCTGATCAGCGAGAGTTGGCGTGCTCCACTTGATCCGGAGTTGCTTTGGTTTTGGTACGATATGTTTGTGTGTGTATATATATATATATATATATATATATACACACACACACACACACACATATATATATATATATATATATATATATATATATATGTATGTGTGTGTGTGTGTGTGTGTGTGTATATATATGTATGTATATGGGTTTGACGTGACTCAGTACCGTCTTTGTACAACTATGTTTCTATTAGAGGTGTGTAAACAGTATGTCTAGTTGGGTTGTATATGGCCTTGTCAGCTTTCAGTTTTGGATGTATAATTGTCTATAGCAGCCTTGCCGGCTTGCCCGCTATATTCTGCATGTATACGTACATATGCCTTGAGGGCAGGTTTCCTTCACGTATGTTAATTTTGTAATGCAACAGATTTTATTTAGGTTCATATCTTAGACACATGCTTATGGGTGTTTGACAGGTATGACTCAGGCACCCGTCGCGGCCCATCGGTTTGGTCATGACAAAAGTGATATCAGAGCAGTTCTGTCTTAGGGTTGTCTACAGATCGTGTCTAGTAGAGTCTTGTTTAAGGGTGTGTCGTGCACCACACTTATAAACAAGAGGCTACATGACATATAGGATGTTATCCTCTTTTTTTATCTCAGATTGTGCGATACAAGAATTCATGTTCCTAACGATACGTTATATTTCCAGCGATGCCTCCAAGGAGTACGACCGTCCAGAAGGGAGAGTCCGTGGCTGGTGAGATTACTAGTCGAGCGCCACGAGTTACCAGGGCTCGGGGAGAGTCTTATGGTGAGGTTCCATCTCAGACTTCACATACCCTACCTTTTCCAAAAGAGCTCCGAGAGGCACCAGCGCCCGCCCCTATACATTTAGCACCTCAGCCGGATGCGCCGGGTCAGGAGATGAGAGATGCTATTCAGTTATTAACCCGATTAGTAGCCGCGCAGGCTCGGCATCAGGATGTACCTCGAAGTCTCTATAGCAGTCGCCTCCCTCGAGGATGGTAGGCCTGAGTAGCGGTACCTAGATCTGCACAGAATAACATGCGCAGAAAGGGGCATGAGTACACCATAACGGTACTCAGTAAGTGCCAAGCCTAACCTCGGTTGGGTAGTGACGAGGAAGGTCAGGGCCCTACTGAGATAAAATAGAGAATATAAGACATGACAGTATAAGATAAGCGGTACAGTTTAAATCTAACGATAAGAATTTAATACAGGAAAACACAGAATTCAATAACTAAAAAACAGAGGCAAAAACATTCACAAGGAAATAACTGGGGATCTCTTAGTATCCCGAGGATCTCTTAGTACCCTCAATATATACCAGGGATCTCTTGGTATCACGAGGATCTCTCGGTATCCTTAATGTATGCTAGGGATCTCTGTATCCCGAGGATCTCTCGGTATACTCAATATATGCTAGGGATATCTTGGTATCCCAAGGATCTCTTGGTATCCTCAATGTATGCTAGGGATCTCTTGGTATCCCGAGGATCTCTTGGAATCCTCAATGCATGCTAGGGATCTCTTGGTATCCTGAGGATCTCTTGGTATCCTCAATGTATGCTAGGTATCTCTTGATATCCCGAGGATCTCTTGGTATCCTCAATGTATACTAGGTATCTCTTGGTATCCCGCACTTCAGCCCAAATCGTAAATGCGTATAGGGGATCTCCCAGGATGCCGTCCTGTAGTCCCAAAGTAAAACACACAACAATGGCACTAGGAATACTCAAATAAACTCATCTTAATAACAAGGTACACAGACAATTCTAACCTAGCATGCTTCAAATAATACAAATAAGGCAGTTAAAGCAAATAAAGCAATTAAGTCAATTAGACATGCTTCTCTAACTAACAACAGGTTTAAAGGTGCAAATAAAATAAATAGAAAGGGAAAACACAATTAAAGTTACTTAATGAAAACCAGATTTTCAACAATTAGCACAAGTACGCACTCGTCACCTCATGTACAAGGCATTTCAATTATCACAATACCAATCCTAAGGGGAAAGTCCCCCACACAAGGTTAGACAAGCCACTTACCTCGAACCGGCTCAATAATCAATCTGAAGCCACGCTCTTGCCACGAGTACTCGACCCCAAATGACCCAAATCTATTCAATTTAATTTCGTAACGTAAATAACACTTCAAGTAACTGATTCTACAAAGAAATTCTAAGCTAATACGCGAAATTAGGTAAAATGACCAAAATACTCCTTAGGGCCACGTCTCGGAAGCGGGTAAAATTTATATTTCAGAATCCTTACACTCTCACGAGTTCATGCATACCAACATTACCAAAATCGGACCTCAAATGGTCCCTCAAAACATTATTCAAAGGTCTCCAATACTAAGCCCTAGTTTCCCCAACTTTTCACCCTTAATTTCCATAATTTCTAGCTCTAATCCGTGAAATAATAGCATAGGAACGAGTTTTAGGTCCAAATTCCTTACCTCAATGAAGTTCCCTTGAAATTCCTCTTTCAAATCGTCCCAAAAGCTCCCAAGCCATGATAAAAATGGTGAAATAAACCCCAATGTCGCGGAACCCCTTTTAAAATAATCTGCCCAGTAGTTTACGCATCTGCGGCCTTGGGACCACTTCTCTGGTCCCGCATGTGCGGAACATTGGGTCGCATTTGCGACTTACACTTAAAGTCCAATTTCCGCACCTGCGATTTCCCGTTCGCAGGTGCGGTACTACTTCTGCGGTTAACTACCCGCATCTGCGGAACCTGCTGCTTCTCCACAACTCCGCTTCTGCGATCACTGAGCCGCATCTGTGGTGCCGCACCTGCGGAACCCAAACCGCAGGTGCGGTTATGATAGCACCAGTAGCTGAAGCTGCAACTTAAATTCCAAAATTTCCTTTGTCAACCATCCGAATTCATCCTGAGGCCCCCGGGACCCCAACCAAAGACACCAACAAGTCACAAAACACTACCCAAACTTGTACCAATCCTTAAAATACCTAAAACTACATCGAAACCTCGAATTAACCAAGGATTTAAGCCTAAGAACTCCAAATTTTCTCAAAATATGCTTTCGATCAATAAGTCTAGCAAACCTCGTCCGAATGACCTAAAATTTTGAACACACGTCACATTCAACACCATGGAGCTACTCCAAATTCCGGAATTTCATTCCGACCCCAGATCAAAATCTCACTATAGGACCAGAAACTTCAAAAACTCCAACTTTCGGCATTTCAAGCCTAATTTAGGTACGGACCTCCAAAACACAATCCGAATACACCCTTAAGCCCGAATTCACCTAACGAAGCTAACGGAACCATCAGATTTCCATTCCGAGGCCGTCTTCATAGTGTTCTAACTACGGTCAACTTTCCAACACTTATGATCTCATTTAGGGGCTAAGTATCCCAAAACTCCCCGAAACTAAAAACCGAACATCCTGACAAATTAAAATAATAGAAATAAACTCGAGAATAGTAGTTAATAAGGGATCAGAGTGTAAATTCTTAAAACGATTGGTCGGCTTGTCACATCCTCCTACACTTAAACATTCTTTCGTCCTCGAACGAGCATAAAGACATACCTGAAGTAGTAAAAAGATGAGGGTAGCGACTGTGCATATCCACCTCGGTCTCCTAGGTCGCCTCCTCGACCGGCTGGCCCCGCCACTGAACCTTTAATGATGCAATATTCTTTGACCTCAGCTTTCTAACCTGCCTGTCCAATATTGCCTCTGGCTCCTCAACATAAGATAGATACTTGTCCAACTAGACTGAACTGAAATCCAACACGTGCGATGGATCACCGTGATACCTCCGGAGCATCGAAACATGGAATACCGGATGAACTCCAGCCAAGCTGGGAGGTGAGGCAAGCTCATAAGCAACCTCCCCAACATGCCTCAATATCTCAAAAGGGCCAATAAACCTTGGACTCAACTTCCCTTTTTCCCGAATCTCATAACACCCTTCATAGGCGAAAATCGAAGCAGAACCCGCTCTCCAGCCATATAGGAAACATCACGAACCTTCCTATCTGCGTAACTCTTCTGTCTGGACTGGGCTGTATGGAGTCTATCTTGAATCACCTTAACCTTCTCCAAAGCATCCTGAAACAAGTTTGTGCCCAATAATCTGGCCTCACCCGGCTCAAACCAACCTACCGGGGATCTACACAATCTTCCATATAAAGCCTCATACGGTGCCATCTGAATGCTGGACTGATAGTTGTTGTTGTAAGCAACTCAGCCAATGGCAAGAACTGATCCCAAGACCCTCCAAACTCAATCACACACGCACAGAGCATATCCTCAAGAATCTAAATAGTGCGCTCGGACTGTCCGTCCATCTGAGGGTGAATGATGTACTCAACTCCACCCGAGTACCCAACTCATGCTGAACGGCTCTCCAAAATCATGATATGAACTGAGTACCTCTATCTGAAATGATGGAAATTGTGATACCATGCAGACGATTAATCTTCCGGATATACATCTTCGCCAACTGCTCTGAGGAATAAGTAGCACACACAGGAATGAAATGAGCGGACTTGGTCGGCAGATCCACAATCACCCAAATAGCATCGAACTTTCTCAAAGTCTGTGGGAGCCCAACTACAAAGTCCATGGTGATCCGTTCCCACTTCCACCCCGGAATATCTATCTGCTGAAACAACCCACCTAGTCTCTGGTGCTTATACTTCACCTGCTGACAGCTGAGGTACCAAGATACAAATCCAACTATATCTTACTTCATCCGCCTCCACCAGTAGTACTGCCTCAAATCCTGATACATCTTCGTGGCACCCGGATAAACGGAATACTGCGAGCTATGGGCCTCCTCCAGAATCAACTCCCGAAGCCCATCAATATTGGGTACACCAATCCACCCTACATCCTCAATACCCCATCATCACTAATAGTCACATCTCTGGCATCACTGTAACCACCTCCTCTGGCGCAAATTTAGATCCTTTTGCTTGAACAAGTGCAACAAGCTCCGATGGTCAGTATAAATCTCAGAGGGAACCTCGTATAAATAATGGCGCCAAATCTTCAGGGCGAGAACAATGATAGCTAACTCAAGGTCGTGAACATGGTAGTTCTTCTTATGTATCTTCAACTGTCTGGACGCGTAGGCAATCACCCTACCGTCCTACATCAACACCACCCCGAGGACAACCCCCGAGGCATCACAATAGACCGTATAAGACCCCGAACCTGTAGGCAGTATCAAAATTGGGGCTATAGTCAAAGCTGTCTTGAGCTTCTGAAAGCTCACCTCACACTCCTCCGTCCACTAGAACGGAGCACCCTTATGGGTCAACTTGGTTATAGGGGTTGCAATCGATGAAAACTCATCCACAAAACGACGGTAGTATCCCGCCAAACTAAGGAAACTGCGGATCTCTGTAGCTAAGGATGGTCTGGGCCAACTCTGCACGACCTCTATCTTCTTCGGATCCACTTGAATACCCTCACTCGATACCACGTGGCCTAAGAATGCCACCGAATCCAGCCAAAACTCACAATTTGAGAACTTAGCATATAACTTCTTCTCTCTCAGAGTCTGAAGCACAGTCCTCAGGTGCTGCTCATGATCTTCCCAACTCCGAGAATACACCAGAATATCATCAATAAGGACAATGACGAACGAGTCAAGATACGGCCAGAACACACTGTGCGTCAAATGCATAAAGGCTACTAGGGCATTAGTCAGCCCAAATGACAAGACAAAGAACTCGTAATGACCATACCGAGTCCTGAAAGTAGTCTTCGAGATATCTGGTTCTCGAATCTTCAACAAATGGTAACATGAGCGCAAATCAATCTTAGAAAACACCCGTGCTCCCTGAAGCTGGTCAAACAGATCCTCAATACGTGGCAAGGGATAACAGTTCTTTACTGTAACCTTGTTCAATCGGCGATAATCAATACACATACGTATAGAACCATCCTTCTTCTTCACAAACAAGACAAGAGCACCCCAAGGTGATACAGTGGGTCGAATAAAACCCTTATCAAGCAATTCTTGTACCTGATCCTTCAACTCCTTCAACTCAGGAGGAACCATACGATGCAGAGGAATAGAAATAGGCTGAGTGCCCGATAATAGATCAATGACAAAGTCAATATCTCTATCAAGCGACATGCCTGGAAGATCAGCTGGAAACACATTGGGAAAATCCCGTACTACTGGAACTGAATCAACTAAAGAGGTATCAATACTGATATCTCTCACATAAGCTAAATACGTGTCACACCCCTTCTAAACCATACGTTGAGCTTTAAGAAAAGAAATAACCCTACTGGGAGTGTGATCTAAAGTACCCCTCCACTAAACATGCGGTATACCTGGCACAGCCATCGTCACGATTTTGGCGTGACAATCAAGAATAGCATAATGGGGCGACAACCAGTCCATGCCCAAGATAATGTCAAAATCTACCATGTTGAGCAACAATAAATTGGCTCTGGTCTCAAAACCACTAAGAGCAACCAAACACGACCGATAAACGTGATCCACAACAAGAGAATCTCCCACAGGAGTAGAAACATAAATAGGGGAACTCAAAGAATCCCGAGATACACCCAAATGCGAAGCAAAATAAGAAGACACATAAGAGTAAGTGGAGCCTGGATCAAATAAAACCGATGCATCTCTGTGACAAACCAGTATAATTCATGTGAGACAGAATCGGAGGAAACAACCTCGGTACGGGCAGAAAGGGATTAATATCTGGACTGGCCTCCCCCTCTAGGGCTACCTCTACCTTCTCGACCTCCACCTCTAGTTGGCTAAGCAGGTGGGGTAGCAATTGGAGCTGTAACCATAGCTTGAGAACTCTATGAGGCACGCTATGGCTGAGATGTCTGTGGAGGTGCACTCCTCCCAAGTCTAGGGCAATCACTCACCACATGGCGTATGTCAACACACTCAAAACAAGCTCTGCGAAGACGTGGAAGTGGAAACTATGTAGTACAGGTACTCCAAGACCCCTGAACACCTGAAACACTGTGTGAAATCTGAGATGCAAACTGAGCTGGCTGACCCACATAACCTCTACCATGCCATACTCTTCCTCCAAAATAAGGACCAGTGGGTCTCTCCAGCCTACGAGGTCTCCTCACTTCCCTATATTCTCTCTCCTAACCTCGTCTGTCCTATCTCTCCTGGACCCACCTATCTTCTACTCGGCGAGAGTTCCTCACCCCCTGCGGAACTAGGACCACAGGTTGTGTTACTATGACACCCGAAAGTCGACCAATGAGAACTCGCTACTCTGGAGTGGGGGTGGCGGAAGTCTGGGTCCCTTCCCCAATCTGTGAAGTAGTTGGTACAAAAATCAACCCCGCCTGAACTAACGTACCAAACATGCTCAGAAACTGTGCTAATGTCTCCTGAAGTGCTGGAGCAGTAGTAGCAGTAGGCGCATCCGGTGCCTGGGCTCTGGCTAGAAATGCTGGCGGCTCCTCAATGGCAGCACGCGCGGGTGCTCTGGCTGCATTGCATGTGCGTCCTCAGCCTCTACCCCGGCCCCGACCGCTGACAACTCTCATCTCCGGTAGCAAGTGTCCTCACCATCTATTAGAGTATGGAAGGTAGAGGTTTAGGATTCCTAATGTCAAAAATCTAGCACGACAGGGAAGTAAAATGATATGGAATTTTCCTAACGGTTACATAGCCTCTCGTAGATAAGTACAGACGTCACCATACCAATCAGAGAGACTCTAATAAACCGGCTTGTGATTCATAACTCCTATGAACCTAGAGCTCTGATACCAACTTGTCACGACCCCAGTTCACCCTCCGTGAACTGTTGTGAAGGCACCTAGTCTCTACGACTATGTAAGCCTAAATTTACGAAATAAAAGCCAGAATTTGCAGAAGTAAAAAAATTTAAAATAGAAATAAAGTAATAAAAGTGTTCTAAATGCGCCGCTCGACATACACCATATTTAACTCTCAATACCAATACATAAATCCAAGACCCGGAAACCCATGAATCACAAGCTAAGAAAAATATTACATAGCTCTAACTCCAGAATGTCTAATAAGAATAGAAAAATACAGAAGGGCTAAATACTAAAAGCTGGAATAGAAAGGGACTTCTCAATCTGCGGACACAATAGATGTACCTTAAAGTCTCTAGAGCAGTCGCCTCCCTGAAGGATGGTAGGCCTGAGTAGCGGTATCTGGATCAACACATGAAAAACATGCGCAGAAAGGGGCATGAGTACACCACAGTGGTACTCAGTAAGTGCCAAGGCTAACCCTCGATTGGGTAGTGACGAGGAAGGTCAGGGCCCTACTGAGATAAAATAGAGAATATAAGACATGATAGAATACGATAAGCAGTACAGTTGAAAACTAACGATAAGAATTTAATACAGGAAAACACAGAATTCAATAATTGAAAACAGAGGCAAAAACATTCACAAGGAAATAATCGGGGATCTCTCAGTATCCCGAAGATCTCTTAGTACCCTCAATATATACCAGGGATCTCTTGGTATCCCGAGGATCTCTCGGTATCCTCAATGTATGCTAGGGATCTCTCGGTATCCTCAATGTATGTTAGGGATCTCTTGGTATCTCGAGGATCTCTTGGTATCCTTAATGTATGCTAAGGATCTCTTGGTATCCTCAATGTATGTTAGGGATCTCTTGGTATCCTCAATGTATGCTAGGGATCTCTTGGTATCCCGAGGATCTCTTGGTATCCTCAATGTATACTAGGGATCTCTTGGTATCCCGCACTTCATCCCAAATCATAAATGCATACAGAGGATCTCCCAGAATGTTGTCCCGTAGTTCCAAAGTAAAACACATAACAATGGCACAAGGAATACTCAAATAAACTCATCTTCATAACAAGGTACATAGACAATTCTAACCTAGCATGCTTCACGTAATACAAATAAGGTAGTTAAAGCAAATAAAGCAATTATGTCAATTAGACATGCTTCTCTAACTAACAACAGGTTTAAAGGTGCAAATAAAATAAATAGAAAGGGAAAACACAATTAAAGTTACTTAATGAAAACCAGATTTTCAACAATTAGCACAAGTACGCACTCGTCACCTCACGTACAAGGCATTTCAATTATCACAATACCAATCCTAAGGGGAAAGTCCCCCTCACAAGGTTAGACAAGCCACTTACCTCGAACCGGCTCAATAATCAATCTGAAACCACGCTCTTGCCAAGAGTACTCAACTCCAAATGGCCCAAATCTATTCAATTCAATTTTGTAACGTAAATAACACTTCAAGTAACTGATTCTACAAATAAATTCTAAGCTAATACGCGAAATTAGGTAAAATGACCAAAGTGCCCCTCAGGCCCACGTCTCGAAAGCGGGTAAAATTTATATTTCAGAATCCTCACTCTCACGAGTTCATGCATACCAACATTACCAAAATCGGACCTCAAATGGTCCCACAAATCATTACTCAAAGGTCTCCAATACTTAGCCCTAGTTTCCCCAAATTTTCACCCTTAATTTCCATGATTTCTAGCTCTAATCCGTGAAATAATAGCATAGGAATGAGTTTTAGGTCCAAATTCCTTACCTCAATGAAGTTCCCTTGAAATTCCTCTTTCAAATCGTCCCAAAAGCTCCTAAGCCGTGATAAAAATGGTGAAATAAATCCCAATGTCACGGAACCCCTTTTAAAATAATCTGCCCAGTAGTTTACGCATCTGCGGCCTTAGGACCACTTCTGTGGTCCCGCATGTGTGGAACAAGGGGTCGCATCTGCGACTTACACTTAAAGTCCAATTTCCGCACCTGTGATTTCCTGTCCACAGGTGCGGTACCGCTTCTACGGTTAACTTCTCGCATTTGCGGAACCTGCTACTTCCCCACAACTCCGCTCCTGTGATCGCTGAGCTGCACCTGCGGAACCCAAACCGCAGATGCGGTTATGACAACACCAGTAGCTGAACCTGCAACTTAAACTCCAAAATTTCATCCGTCAACCATCCGAATTCATCCCGAGTCCCCCGGGACCCCAACAAAAGGCACCAACAAGCTGTGAGCACGTGATTTTTGCCTCGCGAAAACTACTCCAAAATAAATCAAAAAAATAAAATTAATTTCTTTTAGTGTGCAATTTTAGAAAATTATTTTGCGTTTATTAATTGTTTGTGTTTTATCCGTAAATGTTTGCTTTGTTATAATTAAACAAAAAAAAAATTAAAATAAAAATACATGTTTCATGCGTAGCTAGGATTTAATTATGCATTTAATAATTGATTCAAAAAATAAAATCACAAAAATATGTGTCTGTTCTAATTTTAATATTTCAATGTGTGATAAATGTTTTGTCTATGTGTTAAATAATTGTTATAAAGAAATTAATATTTTTTATGAGGTTAAAATTATTTTATAATTAAAATTAGGAATTTGAATTAGAAAATGAAAAATAAAAAAATATATATAAATTAATCGGACCTGGATTAAAATCCAGGCCCAAATCAAGTTACCCCCCACAGCCCAATCCAAACAGCCCAGGTACCGGTCCAATTCAAACGAGTCAAAACGACAGCGTTTGGTCGTAGTTTATCGAAGACCGTTGGATCAAATCCAACCAACGGTTGAGATCTCATCACCCTAACCCATAATCCTTACCCGATCCAATACCCGGTTTAACCCGTCCCCCCAAACTTAAGCCAAACGACACCGTTTGGTTAAGTGGATAAATCCTGGCCTTCCATTCTGCTAGATCTAACGGTCAGAATCAACCCACCCCGTCCCTATATAAGGCCAAACCCCTACCCCGGCCCCCTAACTAAACACCCCCCTCCTCTCCTGTTCATCGTCTTCCCAAACCAAACCCCTAACCCTAGCCACCCTTATTCCCCACCGCCTGAAACCCGGCGGCATCAACGCCGCCGGTCACCACCTCAACACCCCAGAACCCCCTGAACACCCTCTATCCGAATATGTTAGCCGCTTGGCTCGAATCTTCCTGAAGGTTCTCGAATCTTCATTTGAAGATTCAAGCCAAGCTCAGATCTAAACCAAACAGCCCTTAGTTAACACCATAGCATCCCCTAGCTTGCCTCGTTATGGATCTAATGTTGGTTTGGTTCGAATCCCCTCAGAACTCTTCGAATCTTCTTTTGAAGGTTCGAACCAAACAAGCACTTACCCAGATTTGTTATAAACTAACACCAAATCACCCCTAGGTTTCCCTCACCCTTGTGTCATTGTTGGTTCCCCTCGAATCTGACCAGAAATGGTTAAGTCCGAAATCGAACCTTCAAGAACCCTAGAAACACCAATTTTTGGATTCTGCCCAAATTAAATAGAAGATTGAGGTTTAATCGACCTTAGTTAAAGTATTTTCAGTTGAAAATACTTCGACTAAGGTCTGTTTGATTTCAAAAAGCCCGAACCTAAGTTGAGTTTGAGTCCGGTTGAATTTGAAGGTTCAAAGGTAATTTTTCTGTTTCTTATGTGTATTCTACACGTATTCTATGTTTGTTTCATTAGTCTGTTTAATTTTTCATAATTTTCTAGTCAATTCTGTTATTTGTCTCATGCCCGTATGATTAGTCAAATAAATGAATTGTTTCTGTTGGTTGTGATTAATTACAATGTGTGTGATCGACTCGATTAAGTTCGTCGATCAGTTGTGTTATAAATCTTGTTTCTGAAAATGCTGATTGAAACAGTCTGTTTCTTTTGTTTTAGACTGATTATGGACAAATGTTGTAAATAGTCAACTGATTAATACTCGTCAATTAAATCATGTTTGTTTGCAAATCAGTAAATTCAAATGAATGTTGTGTATATATTGTTTTCTGAACAGGGCATTGTCAGTATATTGACAATGCTCCTGTGTTTGTTTGATTTTAGTCCAATGTTGAAATGCAGTTGAATTATTAGGCTGAATTCAGTATAATAGTGTTGTGATGTTAGTTTTGAATTCAAGTTTACAAAAGTTGGTTAAATACAATTATATTAGGAGGTTAATCCTAGGATTGGTTATAGCTGCTTAAACAGATTTTAAAATTTGTAGTGTTAGATGCTGAATTTAAGGCAGTAATAACAATAATTACAGTAGGAAATCTGGGGCATATCTGGGGTAAAACAGTGAAGGTAATCTGATAATAATAGTGAGCTGAAAGTGGAATGTTAGTGGCTATAGTTTAAGATAATAATGGGGAACAAAGGGTAATGGGGCTGCTGAAAATCAGGATAAGAGCACTTAATAGGATTTAAAGTATTCAAAAGCAGATTGTAATGGAACTTTCTTATTTTTTTTAAAAAGGAAAGGGGTCCAGGCAGCACTTAAAAGAAAGGGGCAGCCCTGTATAAATACAGGGAGCTGGATAGAAATGATTTTAAAAGAAAAAATAAGGAGAGATTAGGAGAAAGGTCAGATTTTGAATACAGACTTTGAAGAAAAAAAAATACACCTAGAGTGAGATAAAAAGAAAGAGAATCAAGCAGAAAATCAGAAATGATTTTCTGAAGAGGAAGAAGAAACAGAAAAGAAGCCAAAAGAGAACATTCACACACACGCACAATCTGACACAAATATAACAGCAGAAGCAGAAAAAATCAGAAACAGGAATTTGAAACAGAAAAGAAACTGAAATCTGAAATATTGTCTTTTCGTTGAATCTGTTCGGATTTGTGTAATTCCATTGTTCAGTTATAATTTGAAGTTTCTTTAAAAATACTGTTACTGTGCATCTAGGTTCCTCGGGTCTTATTATTGCTCAAATCTGTGGAAATACTGATATTCTGCCAGTATTTTGTTACTGTTGCAACTGCTGAAACTTACTTCTTCTACCTTCATTTCCAGGTACTTATCTTTTAAATTCTATGTTGGAAAGAGATTCAGCATGACAAATCAATGAAGTTTGAATTGCAATTCTATTTTTCCATTTATCTAAGTTTGTTATTATAAATTTCAGTTTTTTTTTTTGTTTCATGTTGTTTAATATAGAAGTATGCTTGACATGTTAATTATCAGTTGATCATTCTCTTTTGAAATTCATATAAGTGTTGTAATAACATTACCTATTCCAGAATTTCATTAAAGTATAGTTATGGTTGAATTGTTAAGATAGGGAATTTGGCATGAAGTTGGCTATTAATTAAGTCTTACGACATTGTTAGACAGGTATAAAGTATTCTGGGAATATCAAGAAAATATGTGGTTAGTGTATTTCGATTGTTTGGTTGTGGATTAAGGCTAGATGATGATTGGTTGCATTTTATTCATATATGGCGTAATAGTGATTATGGTTAACATCAATAGTCGGAAGTTGCATTAGTATCCTCCGCTATGTTTGCAAACGTCAAAATATGGCGAATAATGTTGTATGCAATATCACTTTATTAAGTCAATTAGGTAGATTTGTTCTCTTTCTTAAAATAACAAATGGCCTAGGAATGTTATAATGTGAAAGTTAGTAACAATGGTTCACATAAATTGAGAATCCAATCGGTTTGATTATATATATATATATCTTACATTTAACCATAGGCAGAATTATATATATATATATATATATATATATATATATATTACATTTAACCATAGGCAGAATTAACAAAATAATTAGGCATATTAGATTAAAAGCAAATATATGAGAATAAGATGAGATGTACAAGCACAACTTGCAACACTTTATATCAATGGTAATTAGAAATAGAATTTGCACTAAATAAATAATGAAGAATTGTTTAAAAATATTTCTTCCCTTCATAAATCATTTTGTTAGTTTCATATACAATTCATTCTTTGGCATATATATGTTGTATTTGTTAAAAATCATATTTTTATTCTTTTCTTCGAATTTGAATAGTGGGATGAATATAATTTATACTCAGAAATTATAATCGACGGGCAACATTTAATAAATTGTGAATTTATTTAAAAGAATTTAAAGGCATCCCTTAAATGTGAATTTCTCAGGAATTTCATATAAAATATGAATATAATAAACAATTTGTGGAAAATCCATAATACCATTACAAATATTTGGCGCGATTAGGGATGCGTTCGCATACCCTGATTATATTTTTAAAAGCAAATTCGGATTATGCGTACGCGCAATTTCGAGCGAATATTTAAGAAAAAGATTTTTCCAAGGATGTTAAAATAATTTCATATAACCCGAGATGTGCAGTTCATTGTCTAAATACAAGGGTGATGATGTTCCTGATTTTAATTTAAATTTTGAACATATGATTTTTTTTAATAAAAACTATAACATGGACAATTTTATTGTGTACACGTATGCGTGACACGATCCCTGTAATTATAAAAGGTATATAATACGAATATACGTACGCGTAATTCATTTATATAATTGTAAGCAATAAGTAAAAGCGGTAGTAAAATTATACAATAAAAAAACGTATTTAGTAAAATCATGATAATTAAGCCAATAATAAAAACAGTTGAGCGACCGTGCTAGAACCACGGAATTCGGAAATGCCTAACACCTTCTTCCGGATTAACAGAATTCCTTACTCAGGATTTCTGGTTCACAGAATAATAAACATAGTCATATTCTCCTCGATTCTGGAATTAAAACCGGTGACTTGGGACGCCTTAAAATTCCCAGGTGGCGACTCTGAAACAAATAAACAAATCCCGTTTCGACTGTCCTTAAATTGGAGAAAACTCCTCACGCGTCTCGCGGGCACGGAAAAAGGAGGTGTGTCAGCTCTGGCGACTCTGCTGGGGATTAAAGTGTACTGTAACCCAGAAACACTGGTTCAAGGTTTAAAGAATTCGAGCTTAAAATAACTGCGATAATTGGCTTTATTTACTATATGATTTTCAACTGTTTATATGATTAACATGCTAAATGTTTTTTTTACCGCTTTAATATTATTTGAATTGTGAATATATACAACTGCTACGAAACTCCCTTCTTTCTGAGTCTTCTAAATTTATGGTGCACCCGTGCGCGTGGCCCACCTTTCTGTTAAAGTCATACCAAATAAGACGAAGTTGGGACAAGTAACTAGGTCGGGTAGACTTTCGTGCTCCCGGTACGTTGCCCCCGCTTCGGCTCAAACTGTCCGTTTGGGTAAGCCAGGTTTAGAACAATCAACCTCAGGTTTTTCACTTAGAATAACTCAGCCATGTACCGGATCCCTAGTAGGAACGTATATTTGCATCATGTACATTTGGCCTTGGAGACTCAACACAGGGGTTGGGTCTGTCTAGGACAGGTGAACCCGAAATAAAAAGACCATCCTGATGCATCCTACTTGCTACTTGTGCATTCATTTGCCTCGAACATGCTTGTTGACCAGCTTAAATGAAATCATGGTGAGAACCGAGGAATAAAATGGGTTGTTTTAAAAATTTCCAAAAAATAGTTTTAAATCTTGAAAATAAAGGTATTTAATAAATAAAAAATTTTGAAAATGATTTTTTAGTGTATATTTTCAAAATGAGTCTTGACTTTATTAAATTAAATTTCAGATACAAAATGAGTACCACGCAAGACCCCCCATCCACGAATACAGAAGAGTTTATATTTCAGCATCAAATGTGGTGGTATGATTTAGGCGAAGATGGTCAAAAATGGGTCGTCAAGCATTTGGGAAATCTCACGGATATTATGAAAGTTAAACCCCGTGATGATCTGATTGCGGCGTTAGTAACTTTTTGGGACCCTGTTCACAATGTCTTTCGTTTCTCTGACTTCGAGCTTACTCCTACATTAGAGGAGATAGCTGGATATGCTGGTTTTGACGGAAGTCTAAGAAATCAAAGCCTGATATTCACAAAGGCTCCTTCGGTACATCGATTCTTCGGTCTTCTGAACATCAGCAGTCAAATCAGGAAAAGCAATGTCATCAATGGATGTTGTTCCTTCAACTTTTTGTATTCAAGGTTCGGAAAGTCAGATGGGTTCGAAATTCATGAGAAAGGCCTTACTAACAAGCAAAACAAAGACACTTGGCAGATTCACCGTCGCTTTGCCTTCATGGTGGCTTTTCTAGGAATCATGATCTTCCCAAACAAAGAGCGAACAATTGATATTCGCACCGCGAAAGTTGTGCAAATCCTCACCACCAAAGAAAATCACACCCTTGTCCCCATCATTCTCTCAGACATTTATCGGGCTTTGACTTTATGTAAATCAGGAGCAAAAGTCTTCGAAGGATGCAAAATTTTGTTGCAAATGTGGGTGATTGAACATCTCCAACAACAACCCAAGATCATACAGTACGGGTCAAACAATGATAATTGCATCGAGAGTTATGAGGAAAGAATAAAAAATTATCAGGCTCCAGAAGGGATAGAAGCATGTGTATCTCATCTAAAGGCTTTAACGACAAATCAAATTGAATGGACTTTGGGATGGCTCCCGATGAGGGAAGTAATACATATGTCAACCTCAAATAGTTATCTGCTACTATTGGGATTGAGAAGCATCCAGCCGTATGCGCCACTAAGAGTCCTAAGACAACTAGGGAGATATCAAGTAGTTCCTGATGATGAAGATTTGAGTATGCAAGTAATCGAATTACACCCAGAAGCCACTATTCCCGAGGCTCTACTTCAGCAGATGTGGAATGGATGTCGATACTTGAAAAGTGATACTCAAGTCCCAGACACTACAAAGGGTGAGATAAATCCTGGATATGCAAGGTGGTTTGAAAAACGGTCTCGCGTGGATGATGTACCAGAGCCTGAGCTAAGAAGGCCAACAAAAAGACCCCATGTTCAAAACTTCAATGATAAAATCCAAGAGCGGTTGATCTGGGGAGAAAAGGAAAAAGGGTACAAAGCAACTATCCATGCCCTAAAAGAAAATCTGAGAAGCCTCAGTTTGGAGAAAGATTTGCAAGCACAAGAAGCCGAAGGCGAGAAGAAGAGTCTAGCTTGTGAGAATGAAAATCTTCATGCTCGATTCCAAAAAATGAAAAGAGTTTCTGAGACACCAAAGAGGAGCTGGAAGGATCAAAAAACCATCGCCAATATTTTTGAAAGAATGCAAGATTATGATTCCATTCTCGCGGAAAACGAACGGGCGTTGAGCAAAGCAAAAGAAAGGATCTAACAAGGAACGCCAAGTAAGGCAATCCGAAGAAGACAGGGCACAATTCAAGAAGGAAAAAGACCATTGGATACGATCAGAAGATCAGCTTCGTGCACAACTAGAAGAGGCAAGAAGATGCAACAGAGAACATCAACAAGCAGACATCGACAGGGAAAGAGCGCATGCAAGATTAGAGCAGGCCAGACTCCGAGCTCTATTAGAGTCAACTCTAGATCGTGAAAACCGTGTCAGAGATATAGCCACCACTCGCCAGCAGCAATTGCAGGACCAAGACCAACGTCTCCAAGATTTCAGGGCACAAATCCACGACCTGGCGGTCTACACCTCTCAAAGTTACGTAAACTGCCAAGGAATGGATTATGAAAGGTTTACAAAGCATGCACCCATTTTTGCCCGTCATCTAGCAATAGAGTTGGAAAGGATGTATCGTACGCTGGGAGGTCATCCAGGTCAAGCCCCACATTGAGCAAATAATCTATTAATTTACAACACAAGTGGAAAGTGGGGCACGTTGTGAGATGTTAAGAATTGTATCTTTTATTTTGATTTAAGTGTGTGTGTTTCAAGCCATTTTCTTACAAAGTTTTCAAATGTAATGTCTGTTCATCTTTGTATAATGAATAAAAGTGTTTGCCTCATGTCCGAACTACGCAAGGTCTGATTCATGCGGGGGCATGATACGTAGGCAATCTCTATAAGATTCGACCAACACAATAAAAGGAATATAATATATATAATAAAAAGTGAATAACAATAAAAATTTCAAGAAAGATGGGACGACACAAGCATCCAAGCAAATGCATAATAGAAAGGGATTATTTGTCTAGGAGCATTGCATCTCAACGTGTAATTATATATGTGTTAAACTCTCAAAACTAACAAGTTTGTTCATTTCCAGAATTCAAGCAGTTAGTTTCTCTAAAGAGTATACTGGCATATTATCATTATCACACGAGATCAAAAGGACCACTACCCGAAAGTATGTCTATCCCAGATGTTGACACAGGTATGGAGCTAGAGGAGATGGATGTCGGGAAAATGAAAGAAGAGATGTTTAAACTCAAGCAGCAAATGGCTGAGATGTACCAAGCCTGGTCTACAGGACAGTTACCCCCATCTTACCCAACTAACCCTGCTCCATCAATGACCCAAACTCAGGATAATATTACCACTGAATTATCCCCAAATTTCCCCATTTACCAGCACTACCGAGGCACCACCTCTCAGACACCGCAGTCTCCACCTCCAAAACCAGTTCCATACTTTCCTCCACCTATGACTCCTGTTTTCGTAGCACCTTCCCCGGCTACATTCCACAAATCTCCTAGTGAGCCTACATTCTTGACCCAGGACAACCAATATTACCCCCCGGAGCCCACCCTCAAAGCCTCCGAAATCCATTCAACTGCTCCTCGTTTTGATCTTCCAACCGAAATTGACAAGCCAGCCAAAAATGCTGAACAAGAAGAGATGTTCAGTAAGGTCAAGAGTCTAGAACAATCGTTCAGAGACATGCAAGGATTAGGTGGGCAAGTCAGTGTAGCATACAAAGATTTGTGCTTATTCCCCAATGTGCAATTACCAGTTGGCTTCAAGATGCCCAAATTTGACCTATACAACGGGCACGGCGACCCAGTAGCCCACTTAAGGGGTTTCTGTAGCAAGATGCGAGGAGCTGGGGGAAAGGATGAATTATTGATGGCTTACTTCAGTCAAAGTTTAAGCGGATCAGCTTTGGAGTGGTATACACGCCAGGACCATGGGAGATGGTACACCTGGGATGACCTAGCACAGGCATTTGCATACCATTTCCAATACAATCTAGAAATCATCCCAGATCGACTATCTTTGACAAAATTTGAGAAGAAACACAATGAAAGTTTCAGAGAGTATGGCTTCCGATGGAGAGAACAGGCAGCAAGAGTGGATCCTCCTATGAAGGAGAGTGAAATGGTAGACTACTTCCTCCAAGCCTTGGAACCAACTTACTATGCCCATTTTGTTTCAGCGGTTGGGAAATCATTCAACGAAGTAGTAAAGATGGGAGGTATGGTGGAAGAAGGCCTCAAGACAAATAAAATCATGAGCTATTCAGCGATTAAGACGACTACCCAAGCTATTCAAGGCGGGGTAGGAGGAATCGGAAGAAAGAAGAGGGAGGAAGCAGCGGTAGTTGATTCAGGAATTTGGTCAGGACCCAGAGGTTCACCGCCTTACTATAATCAACAACGACCTCGCCAATCAACTTACCACCACGATTCATCCCAACACTACTATCACCCTTCGGAGCCTCATTTTTCCATTAACCATGCTCAAGCATACAATCAGCCACCTGTTCACGCCAATTGGCGTGCTCCTGCCATACCAAGTACTTACCCACGAGCCTATCCCGGACCAGGTTTCAGGCCTAGGCCAGCATTCAGGGGAGAAAGGGAACAGAAAAAGAAAACTTACACTCCATTGGGAGAGTCTTACACTAGTCTGTTCCACAGGCTGAGACAGCTAGACATGCTAAGACCAATACAATCCAAGCTACCCAATCCTCCTCCAAAGAATCTGGATTACACCATTAGCTGTGAGTATTGCTCCGGTGCACCAGGCCATGATACGGAGAAATGCTGGCATTTGAAAAATGCAATACAAGAGCTGATTGATACTAATAAAATCGAGGTTCAAACCCCCGAAGCTCCCAATATCAATAGAAATCCAATGCCAGCCCATCAAGAGGCCAATATGATAGAAATCATACAAGCTGATGGGGAGACAAAGAAGCCGTCACAAACTGTCATGATGATCAAGTCTCATGAAGCCAAGCCAGATAAGCAGTTAATAGAGGAGAAGCCGGTACCTAAGCAGAATAGAAATGGTGATGAACCCTCTATGATAATCGAGGAGGGATCATCGAGCAAAGTTGCCACAAAACAAGAAAGGCCGAAAGTGATAGTACCAGGGGTTGCTAACAAACCCATTGTATTCGTGGAAGGAGCCCGTACAGATCGGGTTATTATCACACCTGTAACCCAGCTGCCAGTCATCAACAACAAAGCCATCCCATGGAACTATGAACGGGTGACTGTAATGTACAAGGGAAAAGAAGTCAAGGAAGAAGTGTGTGAGGTGCAAGGCTTGACTCGTTCGGGAAGATGTTTTACGCCTGAAGAGTTAAGAAAAACTAAAAATAATCCAACACCAATAAAGAGAGCTGTGACGGAAGAAGAGGCGGAAGAGTTTTTAAGAAAAATGAAACTCCATGATTATTCTGTTGTGGATCAATTGAAGAAGACGCCCGCTCAAATTTCATTGTTGTCATTACTGATCCATTCAGAGGAGCACCGTCTGGCTTTGATGAAAATCCTGAATGAGGCTCATGTTCCTGAAAAAATCTCTGTAAATCATTTGGGAAGAATAGCCAACAGAATCTTTGAGGCAAACAGAATTACATTTTCTGATGATGAATTGCCTGTGGAAGGTACCGAGCACAACAGAGCTCTTTACCTCACCGTGAAATGTGAAAACTCCGTAGTAACCCGGGTATTGGTTGACAACGGGTCAAGTGCAAACATCTGCCCTCTCTCCACTTTAAGCAAATTAAAAATTAAAGAGGAGAGGATCCAGAAGAATAGTATCTGCGTACGGGGGTTTGACGGTGGAAGCAGAGATTCATTTGGCGACATAGTGTTGGAACTAACAATAGGGCCAGTTGAATTCACAATGGAATTTCAAGTGTTGGACATAACTGTTTCTTACAACTTGTTGTTGGGTCGACCATGGATCCATGCTGCTAAAGCAGTCCCGTCAACACTACATCAGGCTGTCAAGTTTGAATGGGATCATCAAGAAATAGTTGTGCATGGGGAAGAAAGTTTAAATGCTCACAGCAGTACCATTGCACCGGTCGAGGGAACAGAAAATGACCAGGGACCATGGGTATACCAAGTGTCCGACACAGTGTCGGTAGAGAAAATTCCAGAGGGGAAATACCTTCCGAATCCAAAGATATCCTCTGCATCAGTCATGGTAGCCTATGAAATGTTAAAAAACGGTTTTATACCCGGCAAAGGTCTGGGCTCATCTTTGCAAGGAATTATACAACCAGTATCTCTCCCCGAGAACTGGGGAACATTCGGTTTGGGATTTATACCCACTATCACCGATGTGAAAAAGGCCAGAAAGCTGAAACATAAGGCATGGGATCTTCCAAAACCAGTCCCACCTCTATCAAAGTCTTTTGTCAAGACCGGTGCTAAAAATCGCCCCGATAACAACAATTCCTAAATCCCGGGTCAATCCTGAGGAGGAATTGATTGAAAGATTCGAGAAATTGTTTGATGATGTGAATATGTTGGAAAGCGGAGAAGGGTGTAGCAACGCAGAAGTTCAATTCGTTGGGCCAGAAACAAAGCTTAATAATTGGAAAGCCACTCCTCTCCCCATTCGAAAGGAGTCTTGGTAGTTTATTTTGATTTTCTTTCAGTTTGTTTGGGTTACTTCAGGGTTGTAATCCCAAAGCTTATCTTACAGTTTGTTTGAAGTGTGCAAAACCTTGTTATCTTTCATCATCCAATAAAAAGCAGTTTCCTTTTTATTATCATTCCTGATAGTTTTCTTTTCTTTTTCTTCTTTCCTGTACAGTTCTTTTTACGCTGGCTCTAGTGATATGGCATGCATGAGGAATCCTCAGCCCAGTCTTAAAAATCAATCTGGTTCCGAAGTAATAATTCAAGAAATATATTGTGATTATGAATCAGAATATGATGAAGATGAGGTTTTTGAAGAGATTAGTAAAGAGTTAATTCACTTTGAGGAAAAAATCAAACCTAACTTGAGTGATACCGAGGACATCAATATAGGGGACACGAGTAATATCCGGGAAACTAAAATAAGTGTCCATCTCGAACCAAAGATCCGAGAAGAGTTAATTAAAGCACTCATAGAATTCAAAGATGTTTTTGCATGGTCATATGACGACATGCCGGGCCTGAGCACCGATTTAGTGGTTCACAAATTGCCCACCGATCCAACGGTGCCTCCTGTCAAGCAGAGACTGAGAAAATTCAAGCCTGATATGAGTGTGAGAATTAAAGAAGAAATCACCAAACAGTTGGAAGCAAAGGTCATTCGAGTCACTCGATATCCTGTTTGGTTAGCTAATATCGTTCCTGTGCCAAAGAAAGACGGCAAAATTAGAGTATGCGTCGACTACCGCAATCTCAACAAAGCAAGTCCGAAGGATAATTTCCCATTACCCAATATCCATATTTTGATCGATAATTGTGCCAAGCATGATATAGGATCTTTCGTGGATTGTTATGCCGGGTATCATCAAATTCTAATGGATGAAGAAGACGCAGAAAAGACGGCATTCATCACACCATGGGGAACTTATTGCTACCGGGTAATGCCATTCGGTTTGAAGAACGCCGGAGCAACCTATATGAGAGCAATGACCACAATGTTTCATGATATGATACACAAAGAGATTGAGGTATACGTGGACGATGTGATCATAAAATCAAAGCATCAGGCCGACCACGTTGGGGATTTGAGGAAATTCTTCTTAAGACTTCGCAGGTACAACCTCAAGCTTAACCCTGCCAAATGCGCATTTGGAGTTCCATCTGGAAAGTTGCTGGGATTCATAGTCAGTCGGCGAGGCATCGAGCTAGACCCATCAAAAATCAAAGCCATCCAAGAATTGCCACCTCCAAGGAACAAAACTGAAGTAATGAGTTTGTTGGGAAGGTTAAATTACATCAGCAGGTTTATTGCTCAGCTCACAACAACCTGTGAGCCAATTTTCAAATTGTTGAAAAAGGATGCTGCGGTCAAATGGACCGATGAGTGTCAAGAAGCGTTCGATAAGATAAAAGGGTACTTGTCGAACCCACCCGTGTTGGTCCCGCCAGAGCCAGGAAGACCTTTGATTCTTTACTTGACGGTCTTGGAAAATTCATTTGGTTGTGTATTGGGGCAACATGACCTCACCGGCAGAAAAGAACAGGCCATCTACTACCTTAGCAAGAAATTCACAGCTTATGAGGTCAAGTATACTCATCTGGAAAAGACATGTTACGCCCTAACATGGGTGGCTCAGAAGTTGAAACACTATTTGTCGTCCTACACTACTTACCTCATTTCGCGTTTGGATCCATTGAAATATATTTTTCAAAATCCTATGCCAACGGGAAGACTTGCAAAGTGGCAGATTTTTCTCACAGAGTTTGACATCATCTTTGTGACTCGGACTGCAATGAAAGCCCAGGCACTGGCCGATCATTTAGCCAAAAACCCGGTCGATGAGGAATACGAGCCATTGAAAACCTATTTTCCTGATGAAGAAATAATGCATATCGACGAGGTGGAGCAAATTGAAAAACCTGGCTGGAAACTTTTCTTTGATGGAGCCGCTAACATGAAAGGAGTCGGGATAGGAGCTGTAATCATCTCTGAAACAGGGCATCACTATCCTGTTACGGCTCAACTGCGATTTTATTGCACCAATAATATGGCTGAATATGAAGCTTGTATTATGGGTTTAAGGCTAGCCGCAGACATGGGTATCCAAGAAATCTTAGTCATGGGAGATTCGGATCTTCTGGTACATCAAATTCAAGGAGAATGGGAAACCCGAGACTTAAAGCTCATACCATACCGACAATGTCTACATGATCTTTGTCAGCGGTTTCAATCAGTGGAATTCCGGCATATTCCAAGGATTCATAATGAGGTTGCCGATGCATTGGCTACTTTGGCATCAATGTTGCACCATCCAGACAAAGCTTATGTGGATCCACTACATATTCGAGTCCACGATCAGCACGCTTATTGCAATATGGTTGAAGAAGAATTTGATGGTGAACCATGGTTCCACGACATCAAGGAGTATATCAGGATGGGGATATATCCCGCACAAGCCACAGGAGATCAAAAGAGGACCATTAGGCGATTGGCAAATGGATTCTTCTTAAGCGGAGGAGTTTTGTATAAAAGAACACCAGATCTTGGATTATTAAGATGCATAGATGCCAGACAAGCTACAACTGTCATGTCTGAAGTACATTCAGGAGTTTGCGGACCCCACATGAGCGGATATGTGTTGGCAAAGAAAATCCTCCGAGCTGGTTACTATTGGCTTACCATGGAGCGAGATTGTATCAGTTTTGTGCGCAAGTGTCATCAATGCCAGATACACGGAGATTTGATTCATTCTCCACCATCCGAGTTGCACACAATGTCGGCACCATGGCCCTTCGTTGCCTGGGGCATGGATGTGATTGGACCAATTGAGCCGGCAGCATCCAATGGGCACAGGTTCATTCTGGTAGCCATTGATTATTTTACCAAATGGGTTGAGGCCAAGACATTCAAATCGGTGACCAAGAAAGCTGTGGTCGATTTTGTCCACTCAAATATCATATGTCGATTCGGAATCCCAAAGGTGATCATCACAGATAACGGTGCTAATCTTAACAGCAACTTAATGAAGGAAGTATGTCAACAGTTTAAGATTACACATCGCAACTCTACCCCATATCGGCCCAAGGCGAATGGAGCAGTCGAGGCAGCCAACAAAAACATAAAGAAGATACTTCGGAAAATGGTAGAAGGTTCAAGACAATGGCATGAAAAACTACCATTTGCGTTATTGGGATATCGCACTACTGTTCGCACTTCAGTAGGAGCAACTCCTTATTTGTTGGTATATGGCACTGAAGCAGTAATTCCTGCAGAAGTTGAGATTCCTTCCCTTCGGATCATCGCCGAAGCAAAGATTGATGATGATGAATGGGTCAAAACCCGTCTAGAACAGTTAAACTTGATTGATGAAAAACGATTGGCCGCAGTATGTCATGGTCAATTATATCAAAGAAGAATAGCAAGAGCATACAACAAAAAAGTACATCCACGGAAGTTCGAAGTGAGTCAACATATGCTGAAACGTATTCTTCCACATCAGGTTGAGGCAAAAGGCAAATTTGCCCCGAATTGGCAAGGACCATTCATTGTGACCAGAGTATTATCGAATGGTGCACTATGCTTAATAGATATTGAAGGCAAATGCATAGACATGGCGATCAATTCTGACGCGGTAAAGAGATATTATGCTTAACTTTTTGAATGTTTGTATTTAGCATTATTTCGAAGATTGGAATGACAAAGACAATTTATTCTGCTATCCAAACACTATACCATTTGCTTCCCCTTCGAGCCATAATTGTTTCTTTCTTACCCTCTCTTGGAATCAATGAAAATCAAATATGAAGTAAAAAAAAAAGTGACAAAATAAAAAAATAAGAAAAGAAAAGAAAATCACTATTATTTGGTGAACTACGTTTGACCTGATTCCTCAAAGAAGGATACGTAGGCGCCTCACGGCTCGGTCTTAGGGTGCGCAATATGCATAATGTGTACAAAAGAAACATCAAGAGACCCCAATCAAGAAAACTGGGGCAGGAATTGTATCGGAAATAAGATTCCAAGAGTTGTAATTTTAAACCCATACCAAAACTGTTTAGTTTTTGATACCTTTCCATTTCCCACCACATACCAAAAAGACCTTTCGATCAATCTTAGAAAAATGCTGAGACAAACAAATGAAGATGGTTCATCTGGTACAAACAAGAAAAGAAAGTAAAAATGAGAGAGTCTTATAGGTGAAAACCCACACGGGCACCATAAGGCGATGAAAGTTGAGAGAAAGTAAAATGAGAGAGTCTTATTGGTAAAAACCTTCGTAGGCACCATAAGGCGAAAAAGAAGTAAGAAATGAACAAATGAGGAAGGTTTATCGGTGAAAACTCTTTGAGATATTGCAAGTCCAACAGGTCTGTAAAATGAAAAATGAAGTTGGATTACGGAAATTTTGGGGAAAACAAAAATGAGACAATTGAAAGGAGATTGATTAAAAGACTGGGTTGATTAATCCAAATTGCATACCATGATCATTGGCGCCAGTGACTCCAATCAGATAAGTCCTTTATTCCTTCTCCAACAGTCATCCAAATTTGGATTTTTCTTTTCATTCTATAATTGTCGAAATCAGCGTGTTTAGTCACTAATAATCTTACTTTTCTAAAGTTTTGAGATAAGTTTTATTCCAAACAAATAAGAAGGAATGTCAAGGTATACTACCAAGATTCAAGGTTACATGATGCAAAATACGGCCATGAAAGGCGGGAGATAAAAATAATAAGATATGGGTGTAAGAAAAATGGAATCAAAAGTGGATCAGCAATGTCAGGAGAGACATATGATTACGGTTAAAAGGGTTTGAAGGAAAACATACAGAGGAGAATCCTATAGTCAAGGATCAATTACAAAGACAAAACAGTCTTTTTCAACCATTCCAAGGCAATAAAACAAGACGAAGAAGAAGCCCCACCATCGGCAAGAATACCTCAGTTAACCACCCTGCTTTAAACTAACGAAGTTTTCTTTGATTTAAAACAGGGGCAAAAACAACATTGTGTCAGGAAACACTTGGTAGAGGATAAAAGAATTAAAGAAGTCAGGCGTCCACCTGGAGAATGAGGATAAGAATTGAAGAAGTCAGGCGTCCACCTGGAGAATGAGGATGAGAATTGAGGAAATCAGGCGTCCACCTGGAGAATGAGGATGAGAATTGAGGAAATCAGGCGTCCACCTGGAGAATGAGGATGAGAATTAAAGAAGTCAGGCGTCCACCTGGAGAATGAGGATGGAGAATTGAAGAAATCAGGCGTCCACCTGGAGAATGAGGATGAGAATTAAAGAAGTCAAGCGTCCACCTGGAGAATGAGGATGAAAAATTGAAGAAGTCAGGCGTCCACCTGGAGAATGAGGATGAGAATTAAAGAAATCAGGCGTCCACCTGGAGAATGAGGATGAAGAATTAAAGAAGTCAGGCGTCCACCTGGAGAATGAGGATGAGAATTAAAGAAATCAGGCGTCCACCTGGAGAATGAGGATGAGAATTGAAGAAATCAGGCGTCCACCTGGAGAACGAGGATGAAGAATTAAAGAAGTCAGGCGTCCACCTAGAGAACGAGGATGAAGAATTGAAGAAGTCAGGCGTCCACCTGGAGAATGAGGATGAAGAATTGAAGAAGTCAGGCGTCCACCTGGAGAATGAGGACAAAGAATTGAAGAAATCAGGCGTCCACCTGGAGAATGAGAACAAAGAATTGAAGAAGTCAGGCGTCCACCTGGAGAACAAGGGAATACAATTGAAGTATTGAAGTCAAAAGCCCGCTCATATGAGAAAAAGGGCACACTTAGAATCAATAAAGCAGAGTGATCCAACAAAGTCCCCAGCAGGAAACGACAAGAGTCCCAAACAGATGAAGAAAATACGGGACACAATGAAAAGGAATACGGAATAAGCCAAATGCCCAAGAGTCACCAAGATATCAAGACAACAAGAAACGCAAGGGCATGATCTAGATAAGATTTTATAATTCATGTACCATAGTCTAGTTTAGCTTTTTGTATTACCTTTGAAGTAAGGTGTAATAAGGAGGTCAGCAAGCAGTAAAAACAGCACGAAGCAGCAGTAACATCACAGTCCCACGGTAGTCCCAGCTACCCAAAACTTCCCGAACTACATTGACCTGATTCCTTTATAGCCAAGGATATGTAGGAAACCTTTGAAGCAGAGGTTCGGTCAAATCTTTCAAAAAATGCTTCCCACGGAGTATTTGAACGGGCAAAAAATCGCTCGTATCCGCTCACTTTATCTTTGCACGAAAACTCTTCGAGTTTCCGCACAAAGAGGGGCAGCTGTGAGCACGTGATTTTTGCCTCACGAAAACTACTCCAAAATAAATCAAAAATAAAATTAATTTCTTTTAGTGTGCAATTTTAGAAATTGTGTTGCGTTTATTAATTGTTTGTGTTTTGTCCGTAAATGTTTGCTTTGTTATAATTAAACAAAATTAAAATAAAAATACATGTTTCATGCATATCTAGGATTTAATTATGCATTTAATAATTGATTAAAAATAAAATTACAAAAATATGTGTCTGTTCTAATTTTAATATTTCACTGTGTGATAAATGTTTTGTCTATGTGTTAAATAATTGTTATAAAGAAATTAATATTTTTTATGAGGTTAAAATTAATTTATAATTAAAATTAGGAATTTGAATTAGAAAATGAAAAATAAAAAATATATATATATAAATCGGACATGGATTAAAATCCAGGCCCAAATCAAGTTACCCCTCCACAGCCCAATCCAAACAGCCTAAGTACCGGTCCAATTCAAACGAGTCAAAACGACAGCGTTTGGTCGTAGTTTATCGAAGACCATTGGATCAAATCCAACCAACGGTTGAGATCTCATCACCCTAACCCATAATCCTTACCCGATCCAATACCCGGTTCAACCCGTCCCCCCAAACTTAAGCCAAACGACACCGTTTGGTTAAGTGGATAAATCCTGGCTTTCCATTCTGCTAGATCTAACGGTCAGAATCAACCCACCCCGTCCCTATATAAGGCCAAACCCCTACCCCGCCCCCCCTAACTAAACACCCCCCCTCCTCTCCTGTTCATCGTCTTCCCAAACCAAACCCCTAACCCTAGCCGCCCTTATTCCCCACCGCCTGAAACCCGGCGGCATCAACGCCGCCGGTCACCACCTTAACACCCCAGAACCCCCTGAACACCCTCTATCCGAATATGTTTGCCGCTTGGCTCGAATCTTCCTGAAGGTTCTCGAATCTTCATTTGAAGATTCGAGCCAAGCTCAGATCTAAACCAAACAGCCCTTAGTTAACACCATAGCATCCCCTAGCTTTCCTCGTTATGGATCTAATGTTGGTTTGGTTCGAATCCCCTCAGAACTCTTCGAATCTTCTTTTGAAGGTTCGAACCAAACAAGAACTTACCCAGATTTGTTCTAAACTAACACCAAATCACCCCTAGGTTTCCCTCACCCTTGTGTCATTGTTGGTTCCCCTCGAATCTGACCAGAAATGGTTAAGTCCGAAATCGAACCTTCAAGAACCCTAGAAACACCAATTTTTGGATTCTGCCCAAATTAAATAGAAGATTGAGGTTTAATCGACCTTAGTCAAAGTATTTTCAGTTGAAAATACTTCGACTAAGGTCTGTTTGATTTCAAAAAGCCCGAACCCAAGTTGACTTTGAGTCCGGTTGAATTTGAAGGTTCAGAGGTAATTTTTCTGTTTCTTATGTGTATTCTACACGTATTCTATGTTTGTTTCATTAGTCTGTTTAATTTTTCATAATTTTCTAGTCAATTTTGTTATACTGTCTCATACTCGTCTATTTGATCAGAATTATAATTGTTTCTGTTTGTTTATGATTGTTTATAATATGTGTAATCGACTCGATTAAGTTCGTCGATTAGTTGTGTTATAAATCCTGTTTCTGAAAATGCTGATTGAAACAGTCTGTTTCTATTTTTTTAGACTGATTATTGACAAATGTTGTAAATAGTCAACTGATTAATATTCGTCAATTAAATCATGTTTGTTTGCAAATCAGTAAATTCAAATGAATGTTGTATATATATTGTTTTCTGAACAGGGCATTGTCAGTATATTGACAATGCTCCCGTGTTTGTTTGATTTTAGTCCAATGTTGAAATGTAGTTGAATTATTAGGCTGAATTCAGTATAATAGTGTTGTGATGTTAGTTTTGAATTCAAGTTTACAAAAGTTGGTTAAATACAATTATATTAGGAGGTTAATCCTAGGATTGGTTATAGCTGCTTAAACAGATTTTAAAATCTGTAGTGTTAGATGCTGAATTTAAGGCAGTAATAACAGTAATTACAGTAGGAAATCTGGGGCATATCTGGGGTAAAACAGTGAAGGTAATCTGATTATAATAGTGAGCTGAAAGTGGAATGTTAGTGACTATAGTTTAAGATAATAATGGGGAACAAAGGGTAATGGGGCTGCTGAAAATCAGGATAAGAGCACTTAATAGGATTTAAAGTATTCAAAAGCAGATTGTAATGGAACTTTCTTATTTTTTTAAAAAAGGAAAGGGGTCCAGGAAGCACTTAAAAGAAAGGGGCAGTCCTGTATAAATACAGGGAGCTGGACAGAAATGATTTAAAAAGAAAAAATAAGGAAAGATTAGGAGAAAGGTCAGATTTTGAATACAGATTTTGAAGAAAAAAAAATACACCTAGAGTGAGATAAAAAGAAAGAGAATCAAGCAGAAAATCAGAAATGATTTTCTGAAGAGGAAGAAGAAACAGAAAAGAAGCCAAAAGAGAACATTCACACACACACACACAATCTGACACAGATATAACAGCAGAAACAGAAAAAATCAGAAATAGGAATTTGAAACAGAAAAGAAACTGAAATCTGAAATATTGTCTTTTCGTTGAATCTGTTCGGATTTGTCTGATTCCATTGTTTAGTTAAAATCTGAAGTTTCTTTAAAAATACTGTTACTGTGCATCTAGGTTCCTCGGGTCTTATTATTGCTCAAATCTGTGGAAATACTGATATTCTGCCAGTATTTTGTTACTGTTGCAACTGCTGAAACTTACTTCTTCTACCTTCATTTCCAGGTACTTATCTTTTAAATTCTATGTTGGAAAGAGATTCAGCATGACAAATCAATGAAGTTTGAATTGCAATTCTATTTTTCCATTTATCTAAGTTTGTTATTACAAATTTCAGTTTTTTTTGTTTCATGTTGTTTAATATAGAAGTATGCTTGACATGTTAATTATCAGTTGATCATTCTCTTTTGAAATTCATATAAGTGTTGTAATAACATTACCTATTCCAGAATTTCATTAAAGTATAGTTATGGTTGAATTGTTAAGATAGGGAATTTGGCATGAAGTTGGCTATTAATTAAGTCTTACGACATTGTTAGACAGGTATAAAGTATTCTGGGAATATCAAGAAAATACGTGGTTAGTGTATTTCGATTGTTTGGTTGTGGATTAAGGCTAGATGATGATTGGTTGCATTTTATTCATATATGGCGTAATAGTGATTATGGTTAACATCAATAGTCGGAAGTTGCATTAGTATCCTCCGCTATGTTTGCAAACGTCAAAATATGGCGAATAATGTTGTATGCAATATCACTTTATTAAGTCAATTAGGTAGATTTGTTCTGTTTCTTAAAATAACAAATGGCCTAGGAATGTTATAATGTGAAAGTTAGTAACAATGGTTCACATAAATTGAGAATCCAATCGGTTTGATTATATATATCTTACATTTAACCATAGGCAGAATTAACAAAATAATTAGGCCTATTAGATTAAAAGCAAATATATGAGAATAAGATGAGATGTACAAGCACAAATTGCAACACTTTATATCAATGGTAATTAGAAATAGAATTTGCACTAAATAAATAATGAAGAATTGTTTAAAAATATTTCTTCCTTCATAAATCATTTTGTTAGTTTCATATACAATTCATTCTTTGGCATATATATGTTGTATTTGTTAAAAATCATATTTTTATTCTTTTCTTCGAATTTGAATAGTGGGATGAATATAATTTATACTCAGAAATTATAATCGACGGGCAACATTTAATAAATTGTGAATTTATTTAAAAGAATTTAAAGGCATCCCTTAAATGTGAATTTCTCAGGAATTTCATATAAAATGTGAATATAATAAACAATTTGTGGAAAATCCATAATACCATTACAAATATTTGGCGCGATTAGGGATGCGTTCGCATACCCTGATTATATTTTTAAAAGCAAATTCGGATTATGCGTACGCGCAATTTCGAGCGAATATTTAAGAAAAGGATTTTTCCAAGGATGTTAAAATAATTTCATATAACCCGAGATGTGCAGTTCATTGTCTAAATACAAGGGTGACGATGTTCCTGATTTTAATTTAAATTTTGAACATATGATTTTTTTAAATAAAAACTATAACATGGACAATTTTATTGTGTACACGTATGCGTGACACGATCCCTGTAATTATAAAAGGTATATAATACGAATATACGTACGCGTAATTCGTTTATATAATTGTAAGCAATAAGTAAAAGCGGTAGTAAAATCATACAATAAAAAACGTATTTAGTAAAATCATGATAATTAAGCCAATAATAAAAACAGTTGAGCGACCGTGCTAGAACCACGGAATTCGGAAATGCCTAACACCTTCTTCCGGATTAACAGAATTCCTTACTCAGGATTTCTGGTTCGCAGAATAATAAACAAAGTCATATTCTCCTCGATTCATGGATTAAAACCGGTGACTTGGGACGCCTTAAAATTCCCAGGTGGTGACTCTGAAACAAATAAACAAATCCCGTTTCGATTGTCCTTAAATTGGAGAAAACTCCCCACGCGCCTCGCGGGCGCGGAAAAAGGAGGTGTGACACAAGTCACAAAACACTACCCAAACTTTTACCAATCCTTAAACACCTAAAACAACATCGAAACCTCGAATTAACCAAGGATTTAACCTAAGAACTCCAAATTTTCTCAAAATACGCTTTTGATCAATAAGTCTAGTAAACCTCGTTCGAATGACCTGAAATTTTGCACATACATCACATTCAACACCACAGAGCTACTCCAACTTCTGGAATTTCATTTCGACCATCAGATAATCTCACTATCGGACCGAAAACTTCAAAAACTTCAACTTTCGGCATTTTAAGCCTAAATTAGCTACGAACCTCCAAAACACAATCCGAACACACCCCTAAGCCCAAATTCACCTAACGGAGCTAAATGAACCATCGAATTTCCATTCCGAGGCCGTCATCACAATGTTCTGACTACGGTCAACTTTCCAACACTTAAACTCTCCGAAACTCAAAACCGAACATCCCGACAAATCAAAATAGCAGAAATAAACTCGGGAATAGCAGTTAATAGGGGATCAGGGCATAAATTCTTAAGACGACTAGTCGGGTCATCACATACGAGTCTTGGTAATTGTCCAGAGGTGAGGATGCCCCTCCAGCGGTATGGCAGGAGTTTACAGAAGCTTTTCTTCGTCATTATCTGCCACCATAGCTTACGCGAGCCAGATTTGATAGGTTCTTGACCCTACAATAGGGTAACATGAGTGTTCAAGAGTATCTTCAGTTTGATCTATTGGCTAGGTATTCTCCCACTATTGTATCTAAAATGGAGGATCTGGTTCACCGGTTCGTGATGGGATTAGAGCCTTACTTGCTTAACGATTGTATGTTGGTCTCACTTCAGCCAGAAATGGATATTTCTTGTATTCAGGCATACACTCAGGGTGTTGAGGAGCGTAAATAGAAACAAAGAGCCGATCGTGAGCATGATAGAGCCCAGAATAAGAGAGCGAGGTCTTCGGGTCCTTCTGGTGAGTTTTGAGGTGGTCAGAGGCAGTAATACTTGAGGTAATCATCCCAGCCTTCGGCTAGCGTGCCCCCTCAGTTTGGCGGTAAGTGATTTGATCGTTCTTCATATTCAGGGTCTAGTCAGAATTCCAAGGCCTCAGGTTCTCAGTATATGGGTGAGTCAAATTAGATGAGCACCCTTGCCACGATGTGCTCAATGTGGTAAGCAGCATACCGGGAAGTGCCGTATGGGATTAGGTATTTGTTATACTTGTGGTTATCCGAGCCACGTAATGAGGGATTGTCCGTTGAGAGGTGATGAAAGCATAGCTCAGCCATCGGGATCTGTAGCTAGTTCATCATCATCAGTACACCCCCCTGGGCAAGGTCCCCAAGCACCAATGAGTTGTGGTAGAGGCAGAGGCGGAGCATCTAGCTCAAACAGCCCACAAAACCTCATTTATGCATTGGCAGGACGATAGGACCAGGAGTCATCGCTTGATGTTGTTACAAGTATATTATCAGTCTCCTCATATGATGTATATGCACTGATTGACCCAGGTTCCACTTTATCTTATGTCACTCCGTTGGTTGCTAGTAAGTTTGAAATTAAACCTGAATTGGTTAAACCTTTTGAGGTGTCTACACCTGTTGGGGACTTAGCTATAGCTAAGCAGGTATATAGGGGTTGTATAATAATAGTTCATGGTCGACCTACCGTAGCAGACTTAATCAATTTAGATATGGTAGAATTTGATATTATAATGGGTATGGATTGGTTGGCTTCTTGTCATGCCAACATTGATTGTAGATCAAAGATAGTCCGATTTCAATTTCCAGGAGAGCCTGTTTTAGAGTGGAAAGGTAACACGGCATCGCCGAGAGGTAGATTTATATCATATCTCAAGGCAAGGAAGATGACCAGAAAGGGCTGTATTTATCACTTAGTTCGGGTTAAGGATGTGGAAGTAGAGTCACCAACGATTCAGTCCATCCCTGTGGTGAATGAGTTTCCTAATGAACTTTCGGGTCTCCCTCTAGAGCGAGAAACTGCGTTTTCTATTGACCTACTACCAGATACTCACCTAATATCTATTCCTTCCTATAGAATGGCCCCCGCAGAGCTGAAAGAATTGAATGAACAATAAAAGGACTTACTTGGAAAAGGCTTTATCAGACCTAGTATGTCACCGTAGGGAGCACATGTTTTGTTTGTGAGAAAGAAAGATGAGTTTGTTACGAATGTGTATTGATTATAGGTAAATGAATAGGGTGACAATCAAGAATAAGTACCCGCTCCCAAGAATTAATGATTTATTTGATCAGTTACAAGGTGCCACGTGTTTTTCAAAGATAGACTTGAGGTCCGGGTACCATCAGGTAAGGGTTAAGAATGAAGATATTCCAAAGACAACATTCAGGACTAGATATAGGCACTTTTAGTTTCGAGTTATGTCATTCAGTATGATCAATGCCCTAGCAGTATTCATGGATTTGATGAACCGTGTGTTCAGACATTTTTTTGGATCTGTTCGTAATTGTATTTATCAGCGATATATTGGTGTATTCTCGTTCAGAGGATGAGCATGATGATCATCTGCGTTGTGCTCAGAGTTCTATAAGAAGGGAAGTTGTATGCAAAATTTTTTAAATGTGAATTCTTGCTAAACTCTATTACTTTCCTTGGGCATATCATTTCGGGTGAAGGCATCCGGGTGGATACATAAAAAATTGACGCAGTAAAGACTTGGCGTAGACCTACAACACCGACGGAGGTTCATAGCTTTCTCGGTTTGGAAGGTTATTACATTAGATTTGTGGAAGGATTTTCTTCCCTTTCAACACCTTTGAAAAAGTTGACTCAGAAAGAAGCAAGGTTTCAATAGACTGATGCTTGTGAATGGAGTTTCCAGGCATTAAAGGGACATATTAACTTCAGCACCGGTTCTAACGCTCCCAGAAGGGACCGATGGTTATGTTATCTATTGCGATGCTTTAGGCATTGGATTGGGTTGTGTACTGATGCAACATGGTAAGGTTGTGGCTTATGCTTCTAGACAACTAAGAAAGCACGAGAAGAACTACCTGACCCACAATTTAGAGTTAGCTGCGATGATTCATGCACTAAAGATGTGGAAGCACTACTTGTATGGCATTCATGTTGATATCTATACGGACCATAGGAGCCTCTAGTACATATTCAAACAAAAGGAATTGAATCTTCGTTAAAGGAGATGATTGGAGCAACTTAAAGACTGTGACGTTAATATTTTATACCATCCGTGGAAGGCAAACGTAGTAGCCGATGCCCTCAACCATAGATCTATGGGTACCCTATCATATTTACAGCTAGAAAAGAGGGGAATAGCCCATGAGGTTCATCATCTAGCTAGTCTTGGAGTTCTATTACTAGACTCAGGTGATATTGGAATTACTATTCAGGATACGACAACATCCTCTTTAGTAACTGAAGTAAAGGAACGCCAATATGAGGATCCTGTGCTAATTCATTATAGGGAAACCACTCTTTAGAAGGAGAAGACACCATTTGAAATTACAGAAGATGGGATCCTCAGATATCAAAGGTGATTATGTGTGCCTAATGTTGTAGGGCTGCGTCGGCAGGTTATGGGATAAACTCACTATTCTCGTTATTCTATCCATCCAGGAGCAACAAAGATGTATCTTGATATTAGAGAAGTGTATTGGTGGGAAAAAATGAAAAAGGATATAAAATAATTTTTTGCTCAGTGTCCTAACTGTTAGCAGGTTAAGATTGAGCATCAAAAAGCCGGTGGGTTATTACAAGCTATGGAGATTCCGACTTGGAAATGGGAAGTAATCAATATGGACTTCATCGTAGGCTTACCTCGAACGCAATGTAAGTTCAATTCGATATTGGTGATTGTTGATAGGCTTACAAAGTCAACCCATTTTTTTCCCGTTAGAACTACATATTTCTTAGAGGATTATGCGAGGCTTTATATCAAGGAGATAGTATGACTGCATGGTGTCCCTATATCTATTATCTCCGATAGAGGTGCTCAATTTACAGCTAACTTCTAGAAGTCCTTCCAAAGAGGATTGAGGACTCAAGTAAGTCTTAATACGTCATTTCATCCCCAGGCAGATGGACAAGCTGAGCGTACTATTCAAACACTAGAGGATATGTTACGAACTTGTGTAATAGACTTCAAAGGTAGTTGGGATGATCATTTACCACTTATTGAGTTCACATATAATAATAGTTACCATTCCAGTATTCGGATAGCCCCAGACGAAGCTCTTTACGGACGGAAATGTAGATCGCCTATAGGGTGGTTCGATGTTGGAGAATCCGGATTACATGGGACAGACCTGGTTCAACAAGCCATAGAAAAAGTAAAGTTGATTTGGGATCGATTATTGATAGCTCAGAGTCATCAGAAGTCATATTCTGACGTGCGGTGTCGAGATTTAGAGTTCAGGGTTGATGATTGGGTATTCTTAAAAGTGTCACCTATGAATGATGTGATGAGGTTTGGCAAGAAAGGAATACTTAGCCCACGGTATATTGGGCCTTACAGGATCATTCGGAGAGTGGGCCGAGTAATTTATGAGTAAGAATTGCCCTCAGAATTGGAGTCTGTCCATTCGATTTTTCACGTATCTATGTTACGGAAGTACATTGGTGATCCTACCCAAGTGGTGCCCACGAATAATGTACAGATTACAGAGGACATATCATACGAGGAAATTTTGGTTGCCTTCTTAGACCGACAAACCTGCAAGCTGCGGAATAAGGAAGTAGCCTCTGTAAAAGTACTTTGGTGGAACAACAAAGTGGAAGAAATGACTTGGGTGGCTGAGGAAAATATAAAGTCTAGATATCCCTACCTATTTCATCCTCCACAGAAGGGTCCGACTGAGACGTCATAATCATAAGGTACTTGTATAAATTCTTGTGTTGATTATTTTCGTTGGTCATGTGAGGCCATTGTCGTTATTCATAATTATGGTCCTGTGTGGAGTTGGGTTATTAAGCTTCTATGGGGAGAGTTGATAGTGGTGTTGTTGCAGAGGCGACCTTGCCAATAAAGGTAGCTATGAAGGGTGTGATAAGGTTTGGCAAGAAAGGAAAACTTAGCCCACGGTATATTGGGACATATAAGATAATTCAGAAAGTGGGCCGAGTAGCTTATGAGTAAGAATTGCCCTCAGAACTGGAGTTTGTCCATCCGGGTTTTCACGTATCTAGGTTATGAAAGTGCATTGGCGATCCTACCAGAGTGGTTCCCACAAATGATGTACAGATTATAGAAGACTTATCATACGAGAAAGTTCCGGTTGCCATCCTAGACCGACAAATCTACAAGCTGCGGAATAAGGAGGTAGCCTCCGTAAAAGTACTTTGGAGAAACAACAATGTGGAAGAAATGACTTGGGAGGCCGAGGAAAACTTGAAGTATATCCCTACTTATTTTCTCCTCCAGAGAAGGGTCCGACTGAGACGTCATAATCATAAGGTACGTGTATAAATTCTTGTGTTGGTTATTATCATTGGTCATGTGAGGCCATTGTCGTTATTGATAATTATGGTTCGGTGTGGCGTTGGATTATTAAGCTTCTACAGGGAGAGTTGGTAGTGGTGTTGTAGTTCCCCTTGCATATAATAATAGTTACCATTCCAGTATTTAGATGGCTCCATATGAAGCTCTTTAAGGATGGAAGTGTAGGTCGCCTATAGGGTTGTTTGATGTTGGAGAATCTAGATTACACAGGTCAGACCTGGTTCAGCAAGCCATAGAAAAAGTAAAGTTGATTCGGGATCGACTATTAACAGCTCAGAATCGTCAGAAGTCATATTCCGACGGGCGGCGACGAGATTTAGAGTTCAGGGTTGATGACTGGGTATTCTTAAAGGTGTCACCTATGAAGGGTGTGATGAGGTTTGGCAAGAAAGGAATACTTAGCACACGGTATATTGGGCCTTACAGGATCATTCAGAGAGTGGGCCGAGTAACTTATGAGTTAGAATTGCCCTCGGAATTGGAATCTATCCATTCGATTTTTCACGTATCTATGATACGGAAGTACATTGGTGATCCTACCCGAGTAGTGCCCACGAATAATGTATAGATTACAGAGGACTTATCATACGAGGAAATTTTGGTTGCCATCTTAGACCGACAAACCTGGAAGCTGCGGAATAAGGAAGTAGCCTCCTAAAAGTACTTTGGTGGAACAACAATGGGGAAGAAATGACTTGGGAGGCCGAGGAAAATATGAAGTCTAGATATCCCTACCTATTTCCTCCTCCAGAGAAGGGTCCAACTGAGACGTCATAATCATAAGATACATGTATAAATTCTTGTGTTGATTATTGTCGTTGGTCATGTGAGGCCATTGTCGTTATTCATAATTATGGTCCTGTGTGGGGTTGGGTTATTAAGCTTCTACGGGGAGAGTTGGTAGTGGTGTTGTTGTAAAGGCGACCTTGCCAAGAAAGGTAGCCATGAAGGGTGTGATGAGGTTTGGTAAGAAAGGAAAACTTAGCCCACGGTATATTGGGACTTATAGGATAATTCAAAAAGTGGGCCGAGTAGCTTATGAGTAAGAATTGCCCTCAGAACTGGAGTCTGTCCATTCGGTTTTTCACGTATCTAGGTTATTAAAGTGCATTGGCGATCCTACCCGAGTGGTGCCCACCAATGATGTACAGATTATAGAAGACTTATCATACGAGGAAGTTCCGGTTGCCATCCTAGATAGACAAATCCGCAAGCTGCGGAATAAGTAGGTAGCCTCCGTAAAAGTACTTTGGAGAAACAACAATGTGGAAGAAATGACTTGGGAGGCCGAGGAAAACATGAAGTATATCCCTACTTATTTTCTCCTCTAGAGAAGGGTCCGACTGAGACGTCATAATCATAAGGTACGTGTATAAATTCTTGTGTATGTTATTGTCATTGGTCATGTGAGGCCATTGTCGTTATTGATAATTATGGTCTAGTGTGGCATTGGATTATTAAGCTTCTGCAGGGAGAGTTGGTAGTGGTGTTGTAGCGCCCCTTGCATATAATAATAGTTACCATTCCAGTATTTAGATGGCTCCATACGAAGCTCTTTACGGACGGAAGTGTAGGTCGCCTATAGGGTTGTTTGATGTTGGAGAATCTAGATTACACAGGTCATACCTGGTTCAACAAGCCATAGAAAAAGTAAAATTGATTCGGGATCGACTATTAATAGCTCAGAATAGTCAGAAGTCATATTCCGACGTGCGACGACAAGATTTAGAGTTCAGGGTTGATGACTGGGTATTCTTAAAGGTGTCACCTATGAAGGGTGTGATGAGGGTTTTCAAGAAAGGCAAACTTAGCCCACGATATATTGGGCCTTATAGGATCATTCGGAAAGTGGGTCGAGAAACTTATGAGTTAGAATTGCCTTCGAAATTGGAGTCTGTCCATTCGATTTTTCACATATCTATGTTACGGAAGTACATTGGTGATCCTACCCGAGTGGTGCCCACGAATAATGTACAGATTACAGAGGACTTATCATACGAGGAAATTTTGGTTGCCATCTTAGACCGACAAACCTGCAAGCTGCGGAATAAGGAAGTAGCCTCCGTAAAAGTACTTTGGTGGAACAACAATGTGGAAGAAATTTCTTGGGAGGTCGAGGAAAATATGAAGTCTAGATATCCCTACGTATTTCATCCTCCACAGAAGGGTCCGACTAAGACGTCATAATCAGAAGGTACGTGTATGAATTCTTGTGTTGGTTATTGTCGTTGGTCATGTAAGACCATTGTCGTTATTCATAATTATGGTCCTGTGTGGAGTTGGGTTATTAAGCTTCTACGGGGAGAGTTGGTAGTGGTGTTGTTACAGAGGCGACCTTGCTAAGAAAGGTAGCTATGAAGGGTGTGATGAGGTTTGGCAAGAAAGGCAAACTTAGCCCACGGTATATTGGGACTTATAGGATAATTCAGAAAGTGGGCCGAGTAGCTTATGAGTAAGAATTTCCCTCAGAACTGGAGTTTGTCCATCCGGTTTTTCACGTATAGCTATGTTATAAAAGTGCATTGGTGATCCTACCCGAGTGGTGCCCACAAATGATGTACAGATTATAGAAGACTTATCATACGAGGAAGTTCCGGTTGCCATCCTAGACCGACAAATCCTCAAGCTATGGAATAAGGAGGTAGCCTCCGTAAAAGTACTTTGGAGAAACAACAATGTGGAAGATATGACTTGGGAGGCCGAGGAAAACATGAAGTATATCCCTACTTATTTTCTACTCCAGAGAAGGGTCCGACTGAGACGTCATAATCAAAAGGTACGTGTATAAATTCTTGTGTTGGTTATTGTCATTGGTCATGTGAGGCTATTGTCGTTATTGATAATTATGGTCCGGTGTGGCGTTGGATTATTAAGCTTCTGCAGGGAGAGTTGGTAGTGGTGTTGTAGCGCCCCTTGCATATAATAATAGTTACCATTCCAGTATTTAGATGGCTCCATACGAAGCTCTTTATGGACGGAAGTGTAGGTCACCTATTGTGTTGTTTGATGTTGGAGAATCTAGATTACACAGGTCAGACCTGGTTCAGCAAGCCATAGAAAAAGTAAAGTTGATTCGGGATCGACTATTAACAGATCAGAATCGTCAGAAGTCATATTTCGACGCGCGGCGACGGGATTTAACGCTCGGGGTTGACAACTGGGTATTCTTAAAGGTGCCATCTATGAAGGGTGTGATGAGGTTTTGCAAGAAAGGAATACTTAGCACACGGTATATTGTGCCTTACAGGCTCATTCGGAGAGTGGGCCAAGTAACTTATGAGTTAGAATTGCCCTTGGAATTGGAGTCTGTCCATTCGATTTTTCAGGTATCTATGTTACGGAAGTATATTGGTGATCCTACCCGAGTGGTGCCCACGAATAATGTACAGATTACAAAGGACTTATCATACGAGGAAATTTTGGTTGCCATCTTAGACCGACAAACCTGCAAGCTGCGGAATAAGGAAGTAGCCTCCGTAAAAGTACTTTGGTGGAACAACAATGTGGAAGAAATGACTTGGGAGGCCGAGGAAAATATGAAGTCTAGATATCCCTACGTATTTCATCCTCCACAGAAGGGTCCGACTGAGACGTCATAATCATAAGGTACGTGTATAAATTCTTGTGTTGATTATTGTCGTTGGTCATGTGAGGCCATTGTTGTTATTCATAATTATGGTCCTGTGTGGAGTTGGGTTATTAAGCTTCTACGGGGAGAGTTGGTAGTGGTGTTGTTACAGAGGCGACCTTGCCAAGAAAGGTAGCTATGAAGGGTGTGATGAGGTTTGGCAAGAAAGGAAAACTTAGCCCACGGTATATTGGGACTTATAAGATAATTCAGAAAGTGGGCCGAGTAGCTTATGAGTAAGAATTGCCCTCAGAACTGGAGTCTGTCCATCCGGTTTTTCACGTATCTATGTTATAAAAGTGCATTGGCGATCCTACCCGAGTGGTGCCCACAAATGATGTACAAATTATAGAAGACTTATCATACGAGGAAGTTTCGGTTGCCATCCTAGACCGACAAATCCGCAAGCTGCAGAATAAGGAGGTAGCCTCCTTAAAAGTAGTTTGGAGAAACAACAATGTGGAAGAAATGACTTGGGAGGCCGAGGAAAACATGAAGTATATCCCTACTTATTTTCTCCTCCAGAGAAGGGTCTAACTGAGACGTCATAATCATATGGTACGTGTATAAATTCTTGTGTTGGTTATTGTCATTGGTCATCTGAGGCCATTGTCGTTATTGATAATTATGGTACGGTGTGTCGTTGGATTATTAAGCTTCTACAGGGAGAGTTGGTAGTGGTGTTGTAGCACCCTTTGCATATAATAATAGTTACCATTCCAGTATTTAGATGGATCAATACGAAGCTCTTTACGGACGGAAGTGTTGGTCGCCTATAGGGTTTTTGATGTTGGAGAATCTAGATTGCACAGGTCAGACCTGATTCAGCAAGCCATAGAAAAAGTAAAGTTGATTCGGGTCGACTATAAACAGCTCAGAATCGTCAGAAGTCATATTCCGACGCATGACGATGAGATTTAGAGTTCGGGGTTGACAACTGGGTATTCTTAAAGGTGCCATCTATGAAGGGTGTGATGAGGTTTTGCAAGAAAGGAATACTTAGCACACGGTATATTGGGTCTTACAGGATCATTCGGAGAGTGGGCCGAGTAACTTATGAGTTAGAATTGCCCTTGGAATTGGAGTCTGTCCATTCGATTTTTCACGTATCTATGTTACGGAAGTACATTGGTGATCCTACCCGAGTGGTGCCCACAAATGATGTACAGATAATAGTAGACTTATCATATGAGGAAGTTCCGGTTGCCATCCTAGACCAACAAATCTGCAAGCTGCGGAATAAGGATGTAGCCTCCGTAAAAGTACTTTGGAGAAACAACAATGTGGAAGAAATGACTTAGGAGGCCGAGGAAAACATGAAGTATATCCCTACTTATTTCCTCCTCCAGAGAAGGTTCCGACTGAGACGTCATAATCATAAGGTACGTGTATAAATTCTTGTGTTGGTTATTGTCTTTGGTCATGTGAGGCCATTGTTTTTATTGATAATCATGGTCCGGTGTGGCGTTGGATTATTAATCTTCTACATGGAGAGTTGGTAGTGGTGTTGCAGCGCCCTTTGCATATAATATTATTTACCATTCCAGTATTTAGATGGCTCCATATGAAGCTCTTTGCAGACGGAAGTGTAGGTCGCCTATTGGGTTGTTTGATGTTGGAGAATCTAGATTACACAGGCCAGACCTGGTTTAGCAAGCCATAGAAAAAGTAAAGTTGATTCGGGATTGACTATTGACAACATAGAATCGTCAGAAGTCATATTCCGACGCGCGGTGACGAGATTTAGAGTTCGGGGTTGATGATTGAGTATTCTTAAAGGTGTCACCTATGAAGGGTGTGATGAGGTTTGGCAAGAAAGGCAAACTTAGCCCACGGTATATTGGGCCTTATAGGTTCATTCGGAAAGTGGGCCGAGTAGCTTATGAGTAAGAATTGCCCTCGGAACTGGAGTCTGTCCATCCGGTTTTTTATGTATCTATGTTATGAAAGTGCATTGGCGATCCTACCCGAGTGGTGCCCACAAATGATGTATAGATTACAGAAGACTTATCATACGAGGAAGTTCCGGTTGCCATCCTAGACCGACAAATCCGCAAATGCGGAATAAGGAGGTAGCCTCCGTAAAAGTACTTTGGAGAAACAACAATGTGGAAGAAATGACTTGGGAGGCCGAGGAAAACATGAAGTATATCCCTACTTATTTGCTCCTGCAGAGAAGGGTCCAACTGAGACGTCATAATCATAAGGTACGTGTATAAATTCTTTTGTTGGTTATTGTCATTGGTCATGTAAGGCCATTGTCGTTATTGATAATTATGGTCCGGTGTGCCATTGGATTATTAAGCTTCTACAGGGAGAGTTGGTAGTGGTGCTGCAGCGCCCCTTACATATAATAATAGTTACCATTCTAGTATTTTGATGGCTCCATACGAAGCTCTTTACGGACGAAAGTGTAGGTCGCATATAGGGTTGTTTGATGTTGGAGAATCTAGATTATACAGGCCAGACCTGGATCAACAAGCTATAGAAAAGGTAAAGTTGATTCGGGAACGACTATTGACAGCTCAGAATCGTCAGAAGTCATATTCCGACATGCGGCGACGAGATTTAGAGTTCAGGGTTGACGACTAGGTATTCCTAAAGGTGTCCCCTATGAATGGTGTGATGAGGTTTGTCAAGAAAGGCAAACTTAGCCCACGGTATATTGGGTCTTATAGGATCATTCGGAAAGTGGGTCGAGTAGCTTATGAGTACGAATTTCCCTCGGAACTGGAGTCTGTTCATCCGGTTTTTCACGTTCTATGTTATGAAAGTGCATTGGCGATCCTACCCGAGTGGTGCCCACAAATGATGTGCAGATTACAAAAGACTTATTATACGAGGAAGTTCCAGTTGCCATCCTAGACCGACAAATCCGCAAGCTGCAGAATAAGGAGGTAGCCTCCGTAAAAGTACTTTGGAGAAACAACAATGTGGAAGAAATGACTTGGGAGGCCGAGGAAAACATGAAGTATAACCCTACTTATTTTCTCCTCCAGAGAAGGGTCCAACTTAGGCGTCATAATCATAAGGTACGTGTATGAATTCTTGTGTTGGTTATTGTCATTGGTCATGTGAGGCCATTGTCGTTATTGATAATTATGGTCCGGTGTGCCATTGGATTATTAAGCTTCTACAGGGAGAGTTGGTAGTGGTGCTGCAGCGCCCCTTACATATAATAATAGTTACCATTCTAGTATTTTGATGGCTCCATACGAAGCTCTTTACGGACGAAAGTGTAGGTCGCATATAGGGTTGTTTGATGTTGGAGAATCTAGATTACACAGGCCAGACCTGGATCAACAAGCTATAGAAAAGGTAAAGTTGATTCGGGAACGACTATTGACAGCTCAGAATCGTCAGAAGTCATATTCCGACGTGCGGCGACGAGATTTAGAGTTCGGGGTTGACGACTGGGTATTCCTAAAGGTGTCACCTATGAATGGTGAGATGAGGTTTGTCAAGAAAGGAAAACTTAGCCCACGGTATATTGGGTCTTATAGGATCATTCGGAAAGTGGGTCGAGTAGCTTATGATTAAGAATTGCCCTCGGAACTAGAGTCTATCTATCCGGTTTTTCACGTTCTATGTTATGAAAGTGCATTGGCGATCCTACCCGAGTGGTTCCCACAAATGATGTACAGATTACAAAAGACTTATCATACAAGGAAGTTCCAGTTGCTATCCTAGACCGACAAATCCGCAAGCTGTAGAATAAGGAGGTAACCTCTATAAAAGTACTTTGGAGAAACAACAATGTGGAAGAAATGACTTGGGAGGTCGAGGAAAACATGAAGTATATCCCTAATTATTTGCTCCTCCAGAGAAGGGTCCAACTTAGACGTCATAATCATAAGGTACGTGTATGAATTCTTGTGTTGGTTATTGTCATTGGTCATGTGAGGCCATTGTCGTTATTGATAATTATGGTCCGGTGTGCCATTGGATTATTAAGCTTCTACAGGGAGAGTTGGTAGTGGTGCTGCAGCGCCCCTTGCATATAATAATAGTTACCATTCCAGTATTTTGATGGCTCCATGCGAAGCTCTTTACGGATGGAAGTGTAGGTCGCATATAGGGTTGTTTGATGTTGGAGAATCTAGATTACACAGGCCAGACCTGGATCAACAAGCCATAGAAAAGGTAAAGTTGATTCGGGATCGACTATTGACAGCTCAGAATCATCAGAAGTCATATTCCGACGTGCGGCGACGAGATTTAGAGTTCGGGGAGACGTGGGTATAGGGGTCGGGTTTTGGTAATTTCAAAATTTTTGGTATTATTTGATTGTTTTCGCTCGGACTTCGTTCCCTTAGCATATTTTGACGTCGTGATTCTAATTTTGGATATATTCGATGCGAGTGAAGGCTGATTCGATGGCAAAATGTATCGCGGAGTAGTATTTTTACCAGTTCGAGGTAAGTAACCATTGTAAATCTAGAACTAAGGGTACAAACCCCGGTATTTGACTTGTTTTGATAAATGTGGTGACGCACATGCTAGGTGACGAGCGTGTGGGCGTGCACCGGTAGGGATTGTGACTTGGTCCATCCCGTAGTTACCATTAAGCCCCGTATTTGGTTTGGAATCTTATATTATTCCGTACTTTAGTCATTTATACTGTATTATGGGATGTATTCCATGTTTGGGGCCTTGTGCCGACCTGTTGAGACCTTTAGGGGCATTTTTACTATTTTTCCTCACTTTACTTGTTGAAAGCATATCCTCAGTCATGTTTTACCTGTTTAAATGTTTAAAACTGGTTTTTATCACTCCACTTCTAATTGTGACAGTTGTTTGGGCTGAGTTCCCTGATTTCTATTATTGTCCCCGAGAGGCTGTGAGGTTGACGACTGAGAGAGGTTGAGAACCTAATGGTGAGAATAGTTTATGTATATATTATGGATCAGGCTACACGCCGCAGTGATACTTATATGGATCGGGTTGCATGCTGCAATGATATATATACTAGATCGAGCTGCGCGCTGCAGCGATATATATATTGGATCGGGCTGTGCGCCGCAGCGATATGACGCTTGGGCTGTAGGAGCCCCTCCGGAGTTTGTACACCCTTAGTGAGCGTAGTCGACTATAAATTATGGATTGGGCTGCACGCCACAGTGGTTACTATGATTTCTATTACTATGAGATATTAATGAGTCTGAGTGTTGAGAGTGGGTATCGAGTGACGAGAGTTGAGTCACAAGTGACTGAGAGGCTGCCCGAGAAGCCATATTCTGAGTGATACCTTGCCCAAGAGGCCCAGTTATGATATTTTCACTGATTTCACTCTTCTTTTAAAAATAGCTTCGTTGGAAAATTGCTAAGCATATGATTTTAAGTTTTTAAATTGAAGTTGATAATTTTACGATGAAACTGGTTTTAAACTGTGAATTAGATTTGTTATCCTGTTGTTTATTCAGTTATATGATTTTTAACTGCTCGTCACTACTTTTAGACTTATTTACTTCAGTTACTTACTGAGTTGACGTACTCACGTTACTCCTTGCACCTTGTGTGCAGATCCAGGTGCTCGAGTGGCAAAGTGAGGGTCCTCAGCTAATTTAGAGGTTGCTCGAGATTTCAAGGTAGCTGCATGGCGTCCGCAGCCCTGTTATCTCCTTCTTATCCTATTCTTTTTTTGTTGTATCAAACGGTCAGTTGCGTAGTAGAGGCTCTAGACTCGTGACACCAGATATTTGGGGCTGTTTTGTCTTATGTTTTTATTGGATTCCGCATTATTTTAGCTTTTTTAAACACTTCTTATGAAAACCGGTATTTAATCCTATGTTGGAAAAATGGTTTTATAAAAGAAATTCGATATGATTAATGGTTTGGGTTGGCTTGCCTAGTAATGTGATAGGCACCATCACGACCGGGTATTTGGGATCGTGACAAGTTGGTATCAGAGCCTAGGTTACATAGGTCTCACGAGTCATGAGCCGATTTAGGTCCCGCGGTTCGGTACGGAGACGTTTGTATTTATCCTCAAGAGGTTGCAGAACCTTTAAGAAAATTCTTCATATTCTTGAAATTCTTGTCATGCGAATTTGTTGATCCGAATACTAAACTTTTGTTATTCCATTATCTCATAGATGGTGAGGAAACGTGCTACCGGGCAGGGTAGACGACCACTAGTTCCACCAGTTAGGGCCACCAGAGACCGAGGATGCGGTCGAGGCTGTGGTAGGGAGAGAGAAACTAGGCCAGCACCTGCAGATCCACCAGCTGCCCTAGTTTAGGATCAAGTCCCAGTTATGGATGCTACAGCAGCACCAGCTCAGGCACCAGCGGTGCCCATTGTGATTCCAGGGAGGCTTTAGCTCAGATCTTATCAGTGTGTACCGGTTTGGCTCAGGCGGTTTCAGTTACTACGGCCGCAACTACTTCTCAGGTCGGGGGAGGCACCCAGACCCCGGTTGCTTGCACACCTGAGCAGGTTGTGCAGGGACTCCAGACACCGGGGGTACCTCCAGCCTAGCTGGTTGCACCAGCTCAGGAGTTTGTGGTACCAGACTAGAGAGGTTTGGTAGATTCAAGCCTCCGACTTTTAGCAGTGCAGAAGGCGAGGATGCGCAGGGATTTTTGGATAAGTGCTAGAGGATGCTTCGTACAACGAGGATTCTAGAGACTAGTGGTGTAGTTTTTACCACCTTTCAGTTTTCTGGGGCTGCCTTAACTTGGTGGCAGGCATATGAGAGGCGTAGGCCTGTTGGTGCAGCGCCCCTTACCTGGTAGCAGTTCTATGTTCTCTTTTTGGAGAAGTATGTGCCAGAATCTCGCTTAGAGGAGCTGCGTTAGGAAGAGATGACTGTGATGCAGTATGAGATGTAGTTCTCTGAATTAGCCCGTCATACGGTTTGGTTGGTTCCCACATATCGAGAGAGGATTATGAGGTTTGTTGATGGTCTCACATTTCAGCTTCAGATTCTCATGACTAGGGAGAGGGTGACATGTGCTACTTTCGAGGAGGTTGTTGACATTGCCCGTGAGATTGAGTCGGTTCGCCGCTAGGAGCGAGAGGAGAGGGAGGCCAAGAGGCCTCGGGGATCTGGTTGCTTTAGTGGTGCTCCTTCGAGGAGTCAGTTCCAGCAGGGCAGAGGTCGTCCTTTCAGACAGGCTCATTCAGCTCGCCCAGGGTATCGTGGGGCATCATCGGGTCATGGTTCTCACAATTCTCATTAGTGCCACTCATCACTCAGTGCCCTCCTAGCCCAGAGTTCGTCCCGTGCTCCATCAGTGCATGGTTCTTCCATGCAAAACCCTTCTACTAGTCACTACAGTGCTAGGGGTTCCCTTCAGTCCCTATCTCCAGCACCGGGGAGTTGTTATGAGTATGGAGAGTTCGGGAATATGAGGAGGCAGTGTCCTCGTCTTCATGATGGTCAGTCTCAGCAGAGGGGTCAGCCCTCAACTTCTTCTCCAGTTACTTCACCACCCTCCCAACCAACTAGGGGTGGAGGTTAGTCAGCCAGGGGTCTCCCTAGAGGGGGGGTCGATTAGGTAGTGGTCAAGCTCGTTTCTATGCTCTCCCGAGTAGATCAGATGTTGCTGCTTCAGATGCCGTGATTTCAGGTATTATTTTAGTTTGCCACAGTGATGCCTCTATATTATTTAATCCCGGTTCCACCTTTTCTTATGTGTCATCATACTTTGCTTGTTATCTGGATACGCCCCGTGAGTCTTTTATTTCATCTGTTCATGTATCTACTCTAGTGGGCGATACTATTATTGTAGACCGTGTGTACCGGTCGTGTGTGGTGAGTATTGGGGATATGGAGACCCGAGTGGATCTTTTATTATTGTGTATGGTGGATTTCGATATCATTTTGAGCATGGATTGGTTATTTCCATGTCGTGCTATTCTAGACTGTTATGCCAAGATAGTCACATTGGCTATACCGGGGTGTGCCACAGATTGAGTGGCGAGGTTTAACTGATTATGTACCCAGTAGAGTGATCTCATTCTTGAAGGCCCAGCGTATGGTTGGGAAGGGATGTCTTTCGTATCTAGCCTTTGTGAGGGATGTCAGAGCTAAGACTCCCAGTATTGATTCTGTCCCAGTTGTGAGGGATTTTCCCGATGTGTTTCCTGCAGACCTGCCGGGTATGCCACCGGACAGGGACATTGATTTTGGTATTGACTTGGTGTTGGGCACTCAGCCCATTTCCATTCTGCCATATCGTATGGCACCAGCGGAGTTGAAGGAATTAAAAGAGCAGCTTCAGGAACTCCTCGATAAAGGGTTCATTAGGCCTAGTATGTCACCCTAGGGTGCACCGGTTCTATTTGTGAAGAAAAAGGATGACACTATAAGGATGTGCATTGATTATAGGCAATTGAACAAGGTAACAATTAAGAACAAGTATCCTTTGCCTCGCATTAATGATTTATTCGACCAGCTTCAAGGAGCGAGAGTGCTCTCCAAGATTGATCTCCGTTCGGGTTATCACCAGATGAAGATCAGGGACTTGGATATTCTTAAGACAACTTTCACGACCCGATATGATCATTGTGAGTTCTTGGTGATGTCTTTTGGGCTGACCAATGCCCCAACAACGTTTATGCATTTGATGAACAGTGTGTTCTAGCCTTATCTGGAGTCGTTTGTCATAGTCTTCATTGATGACATTCTGGTATATTCAAGTAGCCAGGAGGAGCACGCAGAGCATTTGAGAATTGTGTTGCAGAGATTGAGGGAGGAGAAGCTTTATGCAAAATTTTCCAAGTATGAGTTTTGGCTCAGTTCAGTGGCTTTCTTAGGGCACATGTTGTCCAGCGAGGGTATTTAGGTTGATCCGAAGAAGATAAAGGCGGTTCAGAGTCGGCCCAGACCGTCCTCAGCCATAGAGATTCATAGTTTTCTTGGTTTGGTAGGCTATTATCGCCGGTTTGTTCAGGGATTCTCATCTATCACATCTCCCTTGACCAAGCTGACTCAGAAAGGTGCTTCATTAGTATGGTCGGACGAGTGTGAGAAGAGCTTTTAGAAGCTCAAGATAGCTTTGACCAGAGCTCTAGTGCTAGTTTTGCCATCAGTTTTAGGTTCATATACCGTGTATTGTGATACTTTGAGAGTTGGTATTGGTTGTATTTTGATGCAGGAGGGTAGAGTTATTGCTTATGATTCTCGTCAGTTAAAGCCCCATGAGAATAGCTACCGTATTCATGATTTGGAGTTGGCTGCCATAGTGCACGCGCTGAAAGTTTTGAGGCATTACTTGTATGGGGTGCCATGTGAGGTGTTTACTGATCATCGTAGTCTCCAGCACTTGTTTAAGCAGAAGAATCTTAACTTGAGGCAGCAGAGATGGTTAGAGTTGCTAAAGGATTATGATATCACTATATTGTACCATCCGGAAAGGCCAATGTGGTGGCCGATGCTTTGAGTTGAAAGGTGGTGAGTATGGGGAGTTTGGCATATATTCCAGTTAGGGAGAGACCTCTTGTAGTTGTTGTTCAGGCCTTGACCAATCAGTTTGTGAGATTAGATGTTTTGGAGCCCAGTCGGGTATTGGCTTGTGTGGTTTCTCGGTCTTCCTTATATAATCGCATCAGAGAGCGCCAGTATGATGATCCGCATTTACTTGTCCTGAAGGATAGAGTTTAGCATGATGATGCCAAAGATGTGACCATTGGTGATGATAGGGTGTTGATGATGTAGGGCCGGATATGTGTGCCTAATGTGGATGGGCTTCGGGAGTTGATTCTGGAGGAGGCCCATATCTCGCTGTATTCCATTCATCTAGGTGCCGCGAATATGTATCAGGATCTGAGACAGCATTATTGGGGGAGAAGAATGAAGAAAGATATTGCGGGGTTTGTAGCTCGGTGTCTCAATTGTCAGTAGGTGAAATATGAGCATCAAAGACCGGGTGGCTTGCTACAGCAGATGAATATTCCCGAGTGGAAGTGGGAGAGGATCACTATGGACTTTGTTGTTGGAGTTCCACAGACTTCGAGAAAGTTCGATGCTATTTGGGTGATTGTGGATTGGCTGACCAAGTCTGCGCACTTCATTCCTATGTGTACTACTTATTATTCAGAGCAGTTGGCAGAGATCTATATCCGGGAGATTGTTCGGTTGCATGGTGTCCCAGTTTCCATCATTTCATATAGGGGCACTCAGTTTACTTCACAGTTTTGGAGGTCTGTGCAATGAGAGTTGGGTACACAGGTCAAGTTGAGCACAACTTTTCACCCTCAGACGGACGGGCAGTCCGAGTGCACTATTTAGATATTAGAGGACATGTTTCATGCTTGTGTTATTGATTTTGGAGGGTCATGGGATCAGTTTCTACCACTTGCAGAGTTTGCATATAAAAACAGCTACCAATCGAGTATTCGTATGTCTCCATATGAGGCTTTGTATGGGAGGCGATGTAGATCTCCAGTTGGATGGTTTGAGCCCGATGAGTCGAGGCTATTAGGGATAGACTTGGTGTAGGATGCTTTAGAAAAGGTAAAGGTGATTCAGGAGAGGCTTCGTACAGCGCAGTCGAGGTAGAAGAGCTATGTTGATAGGAAGGTTCGGGATGTGTCCTACATGGTCGGTGAGAAGGTTCTGTTGAAGGTTTCGCCCATGAAAGGTGTTATAAGATTTGGAAAGAAAGGGAAATTGAGTCCTCGGTTCATTGGGCCTTTCGAGGTCCTTCAAAGGATTGGGGAGGTGGCTTATGGCTTGCCTTGCCACCCAGCTTGTCGAGTGTGCATCCGGTATTTCATGTTTCTATGCTCCGGAAGTATATTGGGGATCCGTCTCATATTTTGGATTTCAGCACGGTTCAGTTGGATGATGATTTGACTTACGATGTGGAGCCAGTAGCTATTTTGGGTCGTCAGTCTCGAAAGTTGAGGTCAAAGGATATAGCTTAAGTGAAAGTGTAGTGGAGAGGTTGGACCGTGGAGGAGGATACCTGGGAGATCGAGCGAGAGATGCGGAGAAGATATCCTCACCTATTTGAGGCTTTAGGTATGTTTCTTGACTCGTTCGAGGACAAACGTTTGTTTAAGTTGGGGAGGATGTGACGACCTGGCCACTCGTCTCATGAGTTACTGCTCCATTTTTCCCATTTTTGCTTCCTTATGCCTTGTTATCCGTGTTTTATGGTATCGGGTTAGTCGGATCGAATCTAGAATGATTTTGGTAAGGTTTGAGACACTTAATCTCTTTTAAGAAAGCTTAAGTTAGAAAAGTCAATCGGATGTTGACTTATGTGTGGAGGGCTCAAAAGTGAATTCCGAGGGTTTGGTTAGCTTCGGGAGGTGATTTGTGACTTAGGAGCGTGATCGGAATGAGTTTTGGAGGTTCGGAGTAGATTTAGGCTTGAATTGACGAAGTTGTTATTTTAGAGATTTCCAGTTGGTAGGCGAGATTTTGATACAGGGGTTGGAATGGAATTCCAAGAGTTTCAGTAGTTCCGTTGTGTCATTTAGGATGTGTGTGCAAAATTTCAGGTCATTCAGACGTGGTTTGGTTGAGTTTTGATCAAAAGCAAAATTCAGAAGATTTTAGAAAGTTTGGCGTGAATCCGATGTTTTTAAGTGATTTGATGTTGTTTGAGGTGTTTTGGTGATTGGAACAAGTTTGAATAAGGTATTAGGATATTTTTGTGCTTTTGGTTGAGGTCCCGGGGGCCTCGAGGTGATTTCGGATGGTTAACGGAAATGGTTTGACACTTGTGAAGTTGTAGAATCTCAGCTGCTTCTGGTATTTCCGCACGTGCGGATTGGCGACCGTAGGTGCGTTGCCGCACGTGCGGAAGAGGAGCCGCAGAAGCGGATTTTGGAGGAATTGACAGGAACCGCAGAAGCGGTTAGAGTACCGCATCTGCGATGGCGCAGATGCGGAAAGTTGACCGTAAATGCGGAAAAGGGAGCTTAAGTGATTTTCGCATAAGCGGAGGAAAAACTGCATATGCGGTACCGCAGAAGCGGCTATGGGATCGCAGATGCAAAATTCCCTAGCTATAAGGTATATATTGCTTACTTCGCAATTTTTTGCAAAATACTCCATTTTTGAAGACGGGAAAGAGGCTAAGGCATAGGATTTTGAGAGGAATCAAAGGATATCAGCTGGGTAAGTTCCCTAAGCTTAAATACTTGGGTGTAAGATCATTTTTCCATTGTTTAATCATGGTTTTAGTGGATATTAAGAAAGAAAAATTGGGGATTAGGGCTTGAGATTAAGAGAGCTTTAAATGCAGATTTGAGGGGTCATTTGGACTCCGATTTCAGTGTTCTTGATATGTATAGACTCGTGGGAGGATAAGAATTCCGTTGATGTGATTTTTATCGAGTTTCGAGACGTGGTCTCGGGGGTCGGGTTTTGGTAATTTCGAGATTTTTGGTATTATTTGATTGTTTTCGCTTGGGCTTCGTTCCCTTAGCATATTTTGACGACGTGATTCTGATTTTGGATAGATTCGATGCGAGTGAAGGCTGATTCGAGGGGCAAAGGTGTCGCGGAGTAGTATTTTCACCAGTTCGAGGTAAGTAACCATTGTAAATCTGGAACTGAGGGTACAAACCCCGGTATTTAACTTGTTTTGATAAATGCAGTGATACACATGCTAGGTGACAAGCGTGTGAGCGCGCAGCGGTAGGGATTGTGATTTGGTCCATCCCATAGCGACTATTAAGCTGCATATTTTGATTTGGAATCTTATATTATTCTGTACTTTAGTCATTTATACTGTATTATGGGTTGTATGCCATGTTTGGGGCCTTGTGCCGATCTGTTGAGACCCTTAGGGGCATTTTTACTGTTTTTCCTCACTTTACTTGTTGAAAGCATATCCGTTGTCATATTTTACCTGTTTAAAACTGGTTTTTATCACTCCACTTCTAATTGTGAGAGTTGTTTGGGCTGAGTTCCCTGATTTCTATTGTTGTGCCAGAGAGGCTATGAGGTTGATGACTGAGAGAGGTTGAGAACCTAATGGTGAGGATAGTATATGTATATATTATGGATCGGGCTGCACGCTGCAGCAATACTTATATGGATCGAGCTGCACGCTGCATCGATATATATACTGGATTGTGCACGCCACATCAATATATATATTAGATCGGGCTGCATGCCGCCACAATATGACACTTCGGCTGTAGGAGCGCCTCCGGAGTCTGTACACCCCCATTGACCGTAGTCGATTATAAATTACGGATCGGGCTGCACGCCGCAGTGGTTACTATGATTTCTACTACTCTAAGATATTAATGAGCCTGAGTGCTAAGAGTCGGTATTGAGTGACGAGAGTTGAGTCACGAGTGACTGAGAGTCTGCCCGAGAGGCCATATTCTGAGTGATACCTTGCCCGAGGAGCCCAGTTATGATATTTTCACTAATTTCACTCTTCTTTTAAAAATAGCCTCCGTTGGAAAATTGCTAAGCATATGATTTCAATTTTTAAACTGAAGTTGATAATTTTATGACAAAACTGGTTTTAAACTGTGAATTGGATTTGTTATCCTGTTGTTTATTCAGTTATATGATTTTTAACTGCTCGTCACTGCTTTCAGACCTTATTTACTTCCGTTACTTACTGAGTTGATGTACTCACGTTACTCCCTGCACCTTGTGTGCAGATCCAAGTTCTCGAGTGGAAAAGTGAGGGTCCTCAGCTGATTCAGAGGTTGCCCGAGATTTCAAGGTAGCTGCATGGCGTCCGCAACCCTGTTATCTCCTTCTTATCCTATTCTCTTTTTCCGCATTTTGCTAGACTTTTGTTGTATCAGACGGTCAGTTACATAGTAGAGGCTCTAGACTCGTGACACCAGATATTTGGGCTGTGTTGTCTTATGTTTTTATTGGATTCCGCAATATTTTAGCTATTTTAAACACTTTTTATGAAATCGGTATTTAATCCTATGTTGGAAAAATGGTTTCATAAAAGAAATTCGATGTGATTGATGGTTTGGGTTTGCTTGCCTAGTAATGTGATCGACGCAATCACGATCGGGTATTTGGGTTCGTGACAAGTTCGTATTCACCGGTCATATTCCAGACATAGTGCAAACACGATTTGTAGTATTCATGGTAAGTGGGTTCATCATACCATTCACAGATCCAACGTGTGCGCCCCAGATTGTAATTAGACCAACATGATTTCAAAATCAGACGCTTGCCACAATAACACCTTGGTACGTCATTGCGTCCAAACATTTCGTAACACTAGAAAAATAAAAAATTAATGGAAAGTTTTTCTACTTGTTTCGTTAAGCGCAAATAATAATTAAAATGCGCTACGTTTTTCTAGGTAGATAATACATATAACGCATATTGGTGGCGCGCTATGTTTTGCGTGATAATGATTCTTTAGGGTACAAGACAACTTTTCCAGACGATAGTTTTTTCATGTTGACAAGACAATACACATAACACATATTGCTGGTGCGCTATGTTTCGCGTGATAATAATTCTTTAGGGTACAAGACAGCTTTTTCAGAATGACAGCTTTTCCAGAACGACAGCTTTTTCAGGTCGAGAAGACAATTCACATAACACATATTAGTGGCGCGCTATGATTCTTTAGGATATAAGACAACTTCTTAAACTGAACCAAGAGATCTGTATTCAAAGACCATTTGAAGAAACATTACAACATCGATTTAAAAAATGCCACTAACATTTAATAAGTGGTTCAAGAAGAGGCAAAAGGGTGAAAATTGTTCAACAGATCCTCATGGAACACGTCTTAACACTATAGATCCCTACCTTGAAAAATATATGCTAGGTTGCTATACTGATTTGGTTGATGATATGTGGTATGGTTTTCTGCGTCCCTTGGAAAATGAGTCTATCAATATACATACTAATCTCAAAGTTGCAGGGCACATAATTAAGGAAAAAACGCATTCTACAAAGCCTGAAGGTACGTGAATTTGGAGCAATAAACTACAATAGGTTCCCTTAAACTACTATGTTGCTGGCATGGGCTTGTTGTGCCACAAGCGCTGTCTGCAACCTTCCAGACAAACACACACAAAGATGAACCAAAAGTGATTTAATATTTGATGAAGGAGATTCTAGAGATAGAAAAGGCACTAGTTGTTCATCATGTAATGGATGATCTTAATTACCTGAGAGGAATGAGGGATCAGTATTGGATTTATTAGAAAATAAAAAATTGCATAGAGACAATGATTTTCCTATTTTCCCAATAGTTGTGGAGTGGTAGGGACTACCTAAGTTTCTACCACAGACGTTTGACATAGGAGTCCTATATTGTTGTCGAAATCAAGAAAGTAGTCTTATTCATGATAGCGATGAAATACAAGAAATGTGTGTCAACTGGGGACTAGATTATGATGCCCTCGGTCCCGAAGGGCACGTACACGATGTTGATGAAGAAGATGAAGACAGTGACAATGAAATAGTGCCAGACAACGACGATAATGGCGAATAACAATTTTTTTCTTGGGGTGTATGTTAAATTATTGTACTGAAGTATTAATGCTAAATATCAATGAGATTTAACCCCTAATGGAAACATAATTTTATTTCAAATATTTTGAAAACTGAACATTTACATACACTTATTACAATAAAGCACTACAACAAAACACTACGTGTATCCTTGATAATTGGGAACATTAGATGAACTTTCACCGGGAGCTGAATTACCACCGCTACCCAAACCAGCTGAAGGACATTTACGACGGTCGTGTCCTGTTCTGGTATTCCCTTACTCTGCTCAAGCTTCCATTTAGCAACAATCACGGGGTTAATGTGTTGCAATGCGGCTATGTACCTGGGTATAGGAGGCAAAGGACTTAACCCAGTTACCATAAACAATTTAAAATGCACGTTTGCACCCGAGAAATGCCTTTCTTTTGGTAATGGTACATCCATGTACCTTGTGGACAGATGTTATACACTCTTTGATCTTGTACCTTATGGATGCTTCAATGTGTGGAATCAAGACAAGAGAAATCAAGTCAATATTCAAGTTAAAATGATTCCCACTGAATGTGTCCATTTCACAATTGTGGGTGCCAATGTATTTATCCACAACCCATATATTTATTTTTGCTTACTCGCACACAACATCCAATTACAACCTTGAAACCATCTATGACAAATAACCTTATATACTTTCGAAGATGACTCATGAACCACGATCTCATGGCACTCTTTTATGCTGTACATTCGTACTGCCCTGCTTAGGCGCGCTTTATCAGCAAAAAACATACCCTTTGACAGTACTGTTGCTCTAGATTCATCCCACATTGCTGTTCGAATTTTTTCAATATCCCTTGTGAGGGCATCCACATCCAGCATACTTGGAAAATTATCAAGGTAGGGAATCTCCCATGAATGGAACGACACATGGGACTCCACTCTTGGTCTAATGGGAGGTGGAGCATGCTCCCTCGTCAAATCAAGTTCAACATTCTCGTCATCATCATCATCACCCTCATCAGGGAAGGGTGTGTCATCTCTAGACTCATCAACATTGTGTCATAATCACTATTCTCTTCCTGACTCGGTGCATATGCTAGATCCCGATTAAATATGTCGTCTTCGGGCAATTGAGTAAGGACAGGACCTTCAAGTTGCTTGTTTTCACTGCACAACCAATAAAATATTGAGTTTTCTCAAATTCATCCAAACTTTACATATAAACTTTATCACTCACTTGCAAATCTTAATATGTTGATATACCATGATGCACATTATCCTGTTGATGATGACTCCCAGATGGACGACCATGATCCAACACACCAAAACTAGGCATATTCCAACTGGCTGTTGGTTCATAACTTGTAAAATTCATATCTAGCCGGTACCCCCTGTGGAATATATGAGTGTTAAAATACAAATTCAATACATAAAAATAAACATCGTAACACAAAGGAAAATTGAACATTACCACTCGGCTTGTGGATTATGTAAACTAGGAGAGAAATTATTTCCTCACTCCTCATTCGCCCGTGGAAATACGTTTAAGCCAAACTCTTTCACCCGGAACCTGTTCGGCTAAAACTGCTCCAAAATAACCATCTGATGATTGAGGGATATTCATACTTTGCGGAACCTCATTATTGTGAACGTCTTCAGCCTTGACGTATATTTCCAATATTTTTATCACAAGAAATTCCCGGTGTTAATCCAGAGTCCTCAAAAAATCTTTCAGAGTTTCATCATCTTCGATATTAAACATAGCATAACAAGCAAACCTTGCAGAGTAACAGAATACAGATATCTTCCAGTTACTTTAATATTCACCAAATGTTTGCTCACACTCATTTTTTTACATAACAATGATACCAATGTATCGTACTCTATAATAAGTGGCAACTTAACATGACACTGCGGAGAAAAACTATAACATACTGAGTTATTTTCCACCAAAACCTCACCCTCCCAATATAATAAAACCCTAATTTTTCGTTGTTCGGACATTATGACTAAATGCAAAATAACTTAACGAACAAATATTTCGGAAGACTTGAAGGATCCTGAATGGATTTTTACAAAATCCTGAAACTCCTTATATAAGGAAAAAATCAATCGGAGGTACAATTATTTGATGTATAACGCCTTAAATATGCGCGCTATACCCCTATGAATTATTGGTGTGTCAGTTAAGTCCAAAAGAATTATTGGTGGGCCCAACTTTCACCGTGCTATATATATTATGGTACCCCGTCTTTCTTTTATCTATTATTGTCGCTTGATTCCAAAAGAACAATATTTTTTTTCCGGACTCAGGCCAACCATGTCCTAGGAATTGAAGTGGACTAGCCTGAATACCATACCTTAAAGCCACAACCACCTTCTTCCTATTTCCAGTTTTGGTGTTAATTAGGATTGGGAGAAAATAATACTCTCCATCGTCCCAATTTATTTGGCTTTTGGGATGTCTTTTAGCCTAGGGTCTATCAAAAATAGTCTTTTTACATGCATGAGATAGGGCTAAGATCTTTTTTTACACTATCATTTCTAAACCCTACTTGTGAAATTACAGTGAATATGTTGTTGTTGTTGTCCCAATTTATTTGGTTGGATGCAGAGTTTAAAAAGAAAGGAAGATAGTTGAAATTTGTCTCTAAAACAAGTCATAAACATTTGTGTATATGGAAAAAATTAATGCTCGCATAATAATGCGACACGTGGAGCCGAAGACAGGTAGAAAGAAAGGAAAATGGCAACCGGGACCGAAGGCAGCAATCTCATTTGTTCCTGAATGGAATGATGTTCATAAAGACAAAATAAATGCTGGCCACCCGACAGCATTTAATAGAGAATATTCTATGGTATTAAGTATGCAGTCCGTTACATTATGCATTCTTCAACGGCCCCCATAATTGTTATTTAAGAGAGGCTTGATCCTACGACCTTGTTCCCTAGGAACAACTATAAATAGCGAGCTTTACATCCATTGTAAAGGGAGAATTTTCTGACAAGCTCATAATATACATTGTACAAAACTCAATAATATTTTATCTTCTTGTTTATTAACATCATTACTACTGCCTCCGGAAGCTCTGCTCTCAGAATCAGGATTTGTGTTGCTTTATCTCGATTTCAACACTAAGTCTTACATTCTTATGTAATTTATTATTTTGGGATCAAATCGATTCATTTATCTATAAACCACGTAAAAATTCAACTGTATCGCTTTATGAGTAAACAGTTTGGCGCCCACCATGGGGCTTAGATAAATGTATAATTATTGATCCTTGCATCTATTACTAACCGTTTGATTCTTTGTTCTTAGAAAAAATCAAAGAAAATGGTAGATAACGATGTCAACATCACACACAATGTAAGGCCTAAGGAAATCAGCCTCAGCACAAAAACTCGATTAGTGATACCCACAACGAGTGGGATGAGGCAACGCCGATCCATGAAGGGCAATATCCACGACATGTACGGGAGGAAACTTTTGATGATGCCGAAGAAGAGCACTTTGCTGAAACAGTAAGGATCATGAGGGAGCAACAAAAAGCCATTATGGGCCACCACTCATAACAGGTTCAAGTCATGACAGAGTTAAGATAGGCATTGTCGGGTGCATCTTACAACACGAATGGATGAGGTCTGGTTCTTCCCGGTGCTCCCGCAAACCAAACAACACAGAGGGTCAACAAAAACACCTCGAGAGGCGAAGTCGGCTTCGACGGGACCGGGGGAACGGTGGCGGATCCTATAATAACAATGAGAATGATCTTTTTAAAACTGAACTCATGTGGTTTATGAGGGAGATAAACGCCCAAATGGATCAAATTCCTGGCCCACCGCCAGTGTTAAGAGGACATGACTCAAAGAAATACACCCAGTTGTCGTTCAAACCAAACACGACACCAGAATTGATCCCGAAGTTGTTCAAAATGCCAGACGTGCCAAAGTATGATGCGACTTCAGATCCTCAGGAGTACATAACCACCTATACAACAGTGGTAAAAGGGAACGATTTAACTTCACACGAGATTGAGTCAATCTTATTGAAGAAATTTAGGGAGACCCTTATGAAGGGGGCCGTGACATAGTATACTTTCTTGCCTGAGCACTAAATAGATTCCTTCGAGATGCTCGCTGATTCTTTTATCAAGGCCCAAGCCCGGGCCAGAAAGGTACAAGTCCATATTTAGGATTTCACAAGGGGAGTCTGAATTGCTACTAGAATTCGTGGTCAGATTCTAGAAAGAAAGGATAATGTTACATGTCGTATTGGATGAATGGGCAGCTGAAGCATTTACTAAAGGGCTGAATCTGAGATATTCCGATACTTCCCAAAAATTAAAAGAAAGCCTACTCAAGTTTCAGGCAACAACATGGGGGGAACCGATACGAGTCAAAGATAAGAATTGAGGATGATCAACTCAGTTTCATGGCATCAACCAAGGGTCAGAACCGGAAGATGAATAAGAATAAATTAAAAGATGATTTTGACACAGATCGACGATCTTCAAGAGGTCGATTGTTGCCTTATGAAAGGTCCGAAGGACGCGATAAAGGTTTTTGGTTGGCAGATAGATTTGCTACTGATAGAAGAGCTAATATCGGCCGGATAAAAAATCATTGCAAGACAAGAAGATATCGGTTTCCCAAGATTCTGCCTATCCCAGACAATTTAAATACAACATTAGTGTTAGCATAGTGGATCTAGTGTCGGCTATGAGGAACATTAAGGAAGCACGGTTTCCAAAGCTAATGAGATCTGATCCCAGTCAAAGGGATCCTAATTTTTGGTGCGAATACCATGGGACCAACAGCCACCGAACACAGGACTGCCAGCGTTTGCGTGAGGAGGTGGCGACATTGTTGAGAAACGGCTATCTTAGAAATTTCTTAAGCAATAGGGCTAAAAACAACTATGGCTACAATTATGAGAATGCAGAACTCGCGAAAGCAGGAGACGACCCCCTCGTTTAATAATCAACATGATTTTTGGGGGGAACGAGATTAATGGTGTGACATTTTTGGCGGCAAAAAAGACGAAGGTATCAATAACCCACAGTAAGAGACCCTGAGAAGTAGATGAGGATGACATTACTTTCATGAATGAAGACATGTATGGACTACAGCTGCCACTCAACGATGCCTTGGTAATCTCTCTTAATGTCCTAGATATTAAAATTAACCGTGTTTTGGTGGACCCAGGAAGTTCAGCCAATATCATCTAGAGGATAGTGCTGGAGCTAGCCAAGCTGATCGAAAGTATTATTCTGGCCATAAAACTCCTCGCCTGGTTCAATTTGTCAACCGTGACAACTCGAGGAGAGATTCTGCTGCTCACGAATGTCGAGGGGGTAATAAAAATGACCCTTTTTGAAGTAGTAGATCGTGATATGGGCTACAATATTATTTTGGGAGGTAGTGATCAACCAACAGCAAGAAAGAGGTGACCAACCGACAGCAAGAAAGATGAACTTAATCTTATTTTCCAGTATTAGACGCAGATAGGAAATTAAACAAATAAGAGGTGACCAACCGACAACAAGAAAAATAAACTTAATCTCAGTTTCTAGTAGCAAAGGGAAGGAGCATGCGACATAGAATTTATCGGAACCGACGCATGCTCCCGAGACAAGCAAAGTCAACCAGGGAGGGGAGTCATCAAAATCCTATCAGGTTCCAAGATATTTCTAGGTACCAGAAGAAAAGGACGCAACAAAGTCTACAACGGAAGAACTTGAGCAAGTCGCGTTGTTTGAGAGTTCTTGGAGAGAAAGTTCCACTTGGGGAAAAGACTAAATCCCGAGCTCAGCTCTAGATTTATCGATTTTCTCAAATTTAATGTTGACTGCTTTGCATAGTCGCATGCGGATATGACAGGTATCCCTCCAGAAGTTGCCATGCACAAACTAAACCTGGATCCTAACATCCCTTCGGTAAGGCAAAAAATGTCCTATTGCCGACAAATTTGTCAAAGAAGAGGTGCCTTGTTTGATTGATATCAGTTCAATCCAAGAGGTAAAGTATCCTGAATGACTAGCTAACATAGTAGTAGTTCCAAAGAAGAATAAAAAAGTTTGCATGTGAGTATACTATAAGGATCTAAATAAAACATGCCCAAAAGACTCATTCCAATTACCGAACATTGATAAAATGATTAATGCGACGGCCAGTCACGAGTTAATGAGTTTCCTCAACGCTTATTCCAAGTACAACCAAATCAAGATGAACTCGGAGGATCAGGAAAAAACTTCATTCATAATGAACTTCGGCACATATTGTTATAATATGATGCCTTTCAGGCTAAAAAATGTCGGAGCCACTTATCAGCGGCTCATAAACAAAATATTTGAAAAGCAAATAGGGAAGACCATAGAAGTTTACATAGATGATATGCTGGTTAAGCCTTTAAATGCAGGTGATCATCTCAAACACTTGCAAGAAACCTTTGACATTGAAGCTTAACTCTGAGAAGTGTGCATTCAGAGTCAGCTCCAGTAAGTTCCTGTGATTCCTGGTATTTCAAAGAGGGATCGAAGTTAATCCTGATAAAATTAAAGCCATCGAAGACATCTCTGACCAGCTATCAAGTGTAAAAGAAGTTCAAAGGTTGACAGGAAGACTGACCGCTTTAAGCAGGTTCATTTTTGGGTCTTCAGAAAAAATGTCATCACTTCTTTTCACTCCTTAAAAAGAATAACAACTTCGAATGGACTCCGGAATGCGAGCAGGCTTTGAAATATTTGAAAATGTATTTATCGAGTCCTCCATTATTGTCAAAATCAGAAGAAGGCGAACAACTGTTGATTTACTTAGTAGTCTCGGAGATAACGGTAATTGCCATTTTAGTCCGTGAGGACGAAGGTATGCAATATCCAATCTATTATGTTAGTAAAATTTCAACGGGAGCAGAAATTCTCTACCCATATCTGGAAAAATTGGCCTTAGCTCTCGTAGTCACCACTTGAAAGCTTAGGCCTTATTCAAATGTCATCCAATAATTCTAGTAACACTTTTCCCCTGTGGAATATCCTTCACAAACCCTAAATCTTTTAGGTAGGTTGGCCAAGTGGGCGGTTTAAATGAGTGAATTTGACATAGAGTATTAACCTGTGGCTACAATTAAGTCACAAGTTTTGGCCGACTTTATTGTCAAATTCAGGTCATCACTGTTACCTTTGGCTACCAAAGAAGCAGTGATGGTGTCAGAATCGACATCAGGAGTTTGAACTCTGTTCCTCTGACTAGCAATGAAATAGAGTATGAAGCTTTGATTTCAGGACTCGAGTTGGCTCGGGGACTAAACTCCGAGGCCATAGAAATCAAATGTGATTCCCAATTGGTAGTAAAAAAGGTCTATGGGATCTAGAAGTAAAATAGGAACGGATGCAAAAATATATAGTGAAAGTCCAGTGTTACACCATATTTTTTTGTACGTGAGAGTACATCGTAAGTCAATTGATGTAAGCTCAGAAATAAAATTATATTTGGAAGCAAATAAAGTAAGTTAATCATGTTACCTTGGAGGTTGCAAATATTTAAGATCATGAATAAGGAGTACCAAGAGGGTTGGAAAGCTTAGAAGCTAAACCAATTGAAAAAAATAAGTTTCGTCGAAAGTCGACAAGTTTGGAATATTATAACATATACTTTGGGGTAAGACTAGGGTTATTAACATTATAAAGAGGTTATTCTATGAGTTATTTTAGTCGTATGATATTCATTTTCTATGTTTTGAAGGCAAGCAAGTTGTGGAACAAAAGTTGGCAAATGTCATCACAAGTTACATTCATAAATGTGCTGAAAATTAGGTCAAATGTAGCTGAGCTTTTCTCCAAAAATACTTGAATTATGGGGTTATCTACCTACCCAATTGAAGATCTATGAGTTTAGTTTTTAACGCATTAAACCGTTCGACGATATGACATCGGATTAGATAGATATTCACATTTTTGTGAGACCATGCAAGCAGTTCCCAATGGGACCCACTTTGGCGGTGGTCGACCTACTTCACTTTATAAACGATTTGGACGCCTATTTTTAACTCAGTTTCAACTTAACTTTGTCTCCAAACTTCTCCTAACCCTTCTAATAGATACCACAAGGGTTTGAAGTGATTACACCATATTTCAACATCAAAACATAGTTCAAGTGAAGAACAACGCCTCTTTGAGGTTGTGTTGTCATTGAGAATTATTGTGGGTTGTGTTTTGCTGAAATTCCAAGTTGTTTCTACTGGCTAAGATTATTATAACATCCTACTAATTGTGCTTAATCTTGCTTGTATGTTGGTTAAGTTGGTAGGATGATAAACTACAAGATAATACTTGGATTAGCTTAAGTCACTTCTATGGTGTTGTATTGCCATTGAGGGTTGTTGTAAGCTGAATATAACTTGGATTTCCACTTGAAGTTACTGTAGGAGGTATGTGTATTGTTTTCTTGCATGTGTTTAAGGTTATCTTGATGTTGATTAAGTTAAATGGATGGAGTAGACATGAACTAGTGAATAAAGTTACTAATTGAAGATAGTTGGAGTTGTAGATTGTTTCCTTTGTTATAAATATATAGTATAAGGATGGAATCATTGATGAATAACTTCATTATCATGTTAATGATACAGTTAACTTAATATAAGAAGTCTATAGGTGTGATATGGGTTATATGGATTCCAATCGAGCTTGCCGCTCGTCATGAAGTAGTTGTGACTTGTTGTTGTTATATGGTGTCTTGCTATTGATATTATATGTTGATGAATCCTCTGGTTGTTATTGTTGGTATATGGTATTGGAGAAGTCCTTTGTTGCAGGGGAGATGCTTCCCGAATTTACGTAAATGAGCCACTAGCTTATGTTATAGACTCAGCCTTTGCTCAGCACTGATTTTGAATCTCCTTATGCTATGATAGATTGAGTTGACTTGTTGAAGAGTTTCTTGGAAGGTATTAAGGATTCAACAGGTTTAAGGTATGTTAAGGCACATTCTTCTTTCTTTTGGCATGATCTAAAGTGAAATGAATACGCTATTTCATAACGGATCTACTCCTAGCAACTAAGGTTGTCCATGTTGTTATTTCCTTATAAAATTATTCTAAGCAAGTGTGTATGATCCTTGAATCTTATTGAGGTCCATATTGAGGGTATGGATGTCCATAGTGTTAATCGAAGGTGCAACGACCTTAAGTCACTCCAAAAGTTTAAAACGTAATTCCATGAGTCTAGAATGCATTATATGTATGTATCTAGTTTACTCTACCGAGCCACGCTATAGTCGGCCGGGTACGACACCTATTGTGCAACCACAAATCAGTTGGGTTTACCGAGCTCTATGTGGCCGGGTACGATTCTACCAAGTCTTGTGATGCCCGGGTACGTTTTTACCGAGTCCTCTTTGAGGCCGCATACAATATGATGATGATGATGATGATGCCCCCAGAGGCGTATGTTTTTAAAAGTTTATGTACATATGTATTATGCATTTCATATCAGTAGCCCCTAGAGGCACTCAGATGTTATATGTTGTATTTCCTCTATCTCTCTTTACATTACTATTTTTGTTTATACTTTCCTGCCTTACATACTCGGTACTTTATTCATACTGACGTCCCTTTTTCCTAGGGACGCTGCATTTCATGCCCGTAGATCCCAATAGATAGGTTGACATTCCTCTTAGTAGGCTATAAACTCAACGGAAGGTGTTGGTGCACTCCACTTACTCCGGAGTTGCCTATTTGGTCAGTATGATTTGGACATGTATTGATTGGTATGGCGGGGCCCTGCTCCGACCTTTATTATTTTATGCACTCTTAGAGGCTTGTGGACAGATGTCAGGTGTATGGATACTTGTATGTCCTTGTCGGCCTATGTTTTGAGTTTACAAATGGTCACATCGACCTTATAGGCCCGTATGTCATATGTATAAGTTTGTATATCATGTTGGGCCATCATATGTTGAGTATTCCTTTATGTTTTATTCTTGTTATCTCATGACAGGTTTTCTAGCTCATTTACCCATGATAGTATGATAAGAAAGATATGTTATGTTGGTACTCGATTGAGTAAGGCACCGGGTGCCCGTCGCGGCCCCTTCGGTTTGGGTCGTGACATCCAGGGTCTGCTCACACGGTTTAGGGAATAGTCAATTACCCACGTCATGAGAGAAAAAAATGCGAAGGCAAACACATTACGCAATCTGGGATTGTCCACGAAAATGAAGGAATCAGACTCCGACATTGTGGTGCAGCTTATGCATTCGGTATTGGAAGCAGACGGCTATTATGAAGTAAACGCGACCAATTTAGTCTGAGACTGGAGAAATGAGATCATTCACTATCTCGAGCAAGGAAAATTTCCTGAAGATCCCAAGGCATCCCGGGCACTGCGCACTAAAGCAGCTCGATACAGTTTCAAGGGACGTCAATTACATATAAGATCTTTCCAAGGCCCGTTGGCCCGATGTTTGGGAGCTTATGAAGCTAACTATGTCATGAGAGAAGTCCATGAAGGGATCTGCGGAAATCACTCAGGCATGGATTCCTTAGTGTTAAAGCTAATTAGGGCAGGATACTACAGGCCCCGGATGGAACATGATGCCAAGGCTTATGTTTAGAAATGGGATAAATGTCAATGTCACACGCAATTGGTATATCAACCGGCATAGCTACTACACTTGGTTTTGTTGCTTTGGTCATTCATGAAGTAGGGAATGGATATAGTTGATCCGCTGCCCTAACCCCCAGTAAGGTATGAGTTCTTTTGATTTTAACTGACTATCTTTCTAAGTGGGTTGAAGCAGGTCTTTACCAGAAAATCGGCGAGCGCGAAGTGGTAGATTTCTTGTGGGAAAATATAATTTGCAGATTTGGAATACCAAAAGAGATAGCCTGCGACAACGAGCCACAATTTATAGGCACAAAGGTCATATGATTCCTTGAAGGCTTAAAATTCAAAAGGATCACATCGTCACTTTATCACCCCGAGCGCCAAAGGTCAAGCAGAATCAACAATCTATCGCAAATCCAATATAAAAATTTCCGGAAGGATGTTCTGTGGCACATTATGCGGCCGCAGAATATGTTTGTGGACCGTAGATTAGTCGCAGAGTGAAGTAGAAAATGCCGAGTTTTGGAGGGCCATTATGCGACCCATTTTGCGGACCACAGAAGTGTTATGCGATCGCATATGTGACCATAGTTTGTCATCGGGGTTTCATTTTTCCTAATTTTTGACCCCTACCGTATTCTTATAAAACAGCCTTAGAAATCATTTTATAAGGTTAAAACTTATATTTCTAGAGAGAGGGAGTGCCATAGAGTGATAGGGGGAGTTCCTAAGCTCATCAATCATTAATTCTTGCTTAAAGTTGTATAATTTGCAAGAAGAATTCACTAGGTTTTAATCCTAGAAGTAAGCTTCTACTTCATAGCCCCAATTTCGTGATTTTAATTGAAAATAGGTAATAAGTGAAGCAAATTCTTGGGTGAAGGAGTTGTTTATTTTACATGCATTAATGCACACATAGTGTTTGATAAAATGGTCACGTGAACTAAAACTATGAACTCCCTCCTAATTTGTGTTCAATTTTACTGTATTTCTAAATAGATTGAAGTGGCTAAGTATTCCGGAACATCATAGTAATTTAAAAGCTCAAGGCGAGGTATGTTGGCTAAACTTTTCTTTTAGAATTGAACCCCACAATGGCCTTGTAGTCCCGTGCTGCTCATTATAAATTGATTAATCCGAATGAGCCATATCTCCAAATAAATATGCGTTCTATATGTGTTCCGAAGGTTCTTGTTGTGTTGAGTTACTATTTGAGAATGTGGTTTAAATATGAGTTGTGTGCTAATATGTTATGGTTTCAAAACGTGATTCTAATGAAAACTATCATGTCAAAATTGCGTAAGAAATCACATGTGCCTAAGACCCTAAACTGCTCAAAAGTGTGTTTAATGTCTTAATTTGAAAATCCTTGTTGTTGACCATCCATGATTATATTTGAAAGTAGATGAAAAGGGCATGAAATATGATGTGCAACCAACTTGCCAAGAAAGATAATGTGTCACGGCTATTGGTGCCAGTGAAATGAATGATAAGTAAAGAACGTGAAATGTGTGGAAAAGCTCTTTAAACAATAAATGCTTTAGGAGTATCATTTAATCACCGAGGAAGGGTAGGTCAAAACAACCTAACACCGAAACTACATGTGCTGGTGTAGGAGTGAAAGAGGGGTAAATCCCCGTGTTAATGTGATGAGGTTGTTTCCCCTTTTATGGGGTGATATTGATGTGTTGAGATATTTCCCCTTAAATGGAATGAGATTATTGCTAGCAAGATGTGATATCGACCCATACGACATTATGCTGAGAATGGTTAGCCGATCGGGTGGAGATCGGACGCCATGACGCGCACATGGTAGTATTGTGAGTGGATGTCTCGAGGTGAGACGGCTTAGCCGATCGGGTAGAGATCGGAATCCGTGATAAAACACGATGGTATATTGGTGCTAAAGGTCTCACAACATAAAATATTGAACTTGCTCGAAATTTACCTTTCCCCTAATATGACACTTTGTTACTATTTGAGTCTCTTATTGATTTCATGTTTCCTTCTCCGTTTATTGTTACTCATTCTATTGACAGGGTATTTAGTTTTAGATACTAATACTATTCCATATGTACTAACGTCCCTTTTGTCGGGGGCGCTACATCTTTAATGGATGCAGGTGGTTCCATAGCAGGTGATGTTGCTATGTGATAGCAGCATATCCTTTCCTCAGCTGGCTTGTTGAGCCCCACTTTACTTCGGGGTCCTCTATCTCTTGTCTTCTGTTCATAGCATTTTGAGGTATATCCAGGGTCTTGTTGCCGGCACTGTCTTAGCACTCTTTTGGTTCTGTTAGAGGCTCCGTAGACATAGAGTGGGTTGTATCGTGTTTTGGGAGGGTTGAACTAAACTTTTTGTAATTGTATCATTTGTTCCACTTTTACTACGAATGTATAGGGTATTGCTTTGGAAATTTGTTAACGACGTAACTAATGGAAATGATCTAGTATTATTCACATGACCTATTACTGTCTAAATAATGAAATGTATTATTCTTTTTATTCATGGGTGATTTGGGTACACGGCATTGTGCATGCTTGCTCGACTGGGGTAACACTATTGAGCGTCGGTCGTGCTCCCCAAGGTTGGGGTGTGACATCAGCTGTCATCGAGAAAGGGACATACTAATTAGAAAATCAAGACGGATTAAAGTTTCCAAGCAACTAGAATGTGGCGCAGCTCAAAAGGTACTATTGCTGACAATCATCACCTGTACTGAAAGTATGTGTTGCACTCTTTTTCCCTTCGTCTAGTTTTTTTCCCAACTGGATTTTTCTGGCATGGTTTTTAACGAGGCGGCAATGAAAAGCATACTCTGAGGGAAGCTTCGCCATCAGAAATAAGACCTTTAAATGACAAGGCATGCAAGCATCGAGCTACTACAGAGCGATTAGATAGTCCTTTGCTCGATAGCAAGATTCAAACCGGGAAGTATTGTTTGCTATCGGGCCAAAGGTTACCCGACCATTCACGAGTGTCACAACGCCGGTTCTCTCTCCGTGAACCATCGGGATGACACCTAGTCTCTACGACTAGGTAAGCCTAAGATGTGGAAGATAAACCAAATTTGCGGAAGAAAACAATTAAAAACAGAAACAGAGTAATAAAACATCATTTAAAAGTGCCGCTCGGCATACACAATATTAACTCTTATAACCAATACAATTTACCAAAACCCGGAAACTCATGAATCACAAGCTAAGAGATACATAAGAAGCTCTAACCCCAGAAATGTCTAACAAAAGGGGGAATACTAAAGGGCTATACTATTACAGAAAGATAGAAAGGGACTCCTCAGTCTACGGACACGGTAGATATACCTCGAAGTCTCTACAGAAGTGCCTCGCCTAAAGGATGATAAGATAGAGTAAAAGTACCTGGATCTGCACATGAAAAATATGCGCAGAAAGGGCATGAGTACACCACAGCGGTACTCAGTAAGTGTCAAGCCTAACCTCGGTCGGGTAGTGACGAGGAAGGCCAGGGCCCTACTGACATAAAATAAAAAATATAAGGTATGACAGTATAAGATAAGCAGTATAGTTGAAAGCTAAAAATACGAATTTAATACAGAAAACAAGGAATTTAATAACTGAAACAGAGGCAAAACAATCACAAGGAAATAACCGAGGATCTCTTAGTATCCGGAGGATCTCTTAGTACCCTCAATATATGACAGGGATCTCTTGGTATCCCGAGGATCTCTCGGTATCCTCAATGCATGCTAGGGATCTCTTGGTATCCCGAGGATCTGTTGGTATCCTCAATGTATGATAGGGATCTCTTGGTATCCCGAGGATATCTCGGTATCCTCAATGTATGATAGGGATCTCTTGGCATCCCGAGGATCTCTCAGTATCCTGAATGTATGATAAGGATCTCTTGGTACCCCGAGGATCTCTCGGTATCCTCAATATATACTAGGGATATCTTGGTATCTCGAGTATCTCTTAGTATCCTCAATGTATGATAGGGATCTCTTGGTATCCCGAGGATCTCTCGGTATCCTCAATATATGCTAGGGATCTCTTGGTATCCTCAATATATGCTAGGGATCTCTTGTATCCCGAGGATCTCTCGGTATCCTCAATATATGCTAGGGATCTCTTGGTATCCCGAGGATATCTCGGTATCCTCAATGTATGATAAGGATCTCTTGGCATCCCGAGGATCTCTCGGTATCCTCAATGTATGATAAGGATCTCTTGGCATCCCGAGGATCTCTCGGTATCCTGAATGTATGATAAGGATCTCTTGGTACCCCGAGGATCTCTCGGTATCCTCAATATATGCTAGGGATCTCTTGGTATCCCGAGGATCTCTTGGTATCCTTAATATATGTGCTGGGGATCTCTCGGTATCCCCCACTTTAGCTCAAATCGTAAATGCGTATAGGGGATCTCCCAGGATGTCGTCCCGTAGTCCCAAAGTAAAACACACAACAATGGCACAAGGAATACTCAAATAAACTCAACTCCATAACAAGGTAACACAGACAATTCTAACCTAGCATGCTTCACGTAATACCAATAAGGTAGTTAAAGCAAATAAAGCAATTAAGTCAGTTAGACATGCCTCTCTAACTAACAGTAGGTTTAAAAGTGCAAGTAGAGTAAATAGAAAGGGAAAGCACAATTAAAGTTACTTAATGAAAACTGGATTTTCAACAATTAGCACAAGTACGCACTCGTCACCTCACGTACAAGGCATTTCAATTATCACAATACCAATCCTAAGGAGAAAGTTCCCCACACAAGGTTAGGCAAGCCACTTACCTCGAACCAACTCAATTCAATCCGAAACCACGCTCTTGCCACGAGTACTCGACTCCAAATGGCCTGAATCTATTCAATTCAATTCAATTTCATAATGTAAATAACACTTCATGTAACTAATTCTACAAAGAAATTCTAAGCTAATACGCAAAATTAGGTAAAATGACCAAAATTCCCCTCGGGTCCACATCTCAGAATCAGGTAAAATTATATTTTCAGAATTCTCATACTCTCACGAATTCATGCATACCAAAATTATCTAAATCTAAGGTCAAATTCCCAATCAAAAGTCAAATTTTAGGTCTAAGAACTTTCTTCCAACTTTTCCCCAATTTCATCTCTAATCCGAAATTAAATGATGAAATATAACTAGACAGAGTTAAAGAATCGTTCCCCAATGATCTCCTATTCAATTTCTTCTCAAAATTGCCCTCTCCCTAGCTCCAAATCGAATTTCCAACTTTTGAAACCAAACCCTCGAAATTTCATATTTCTACCCAGCTATTATCGCATCTGTGTTCAAACAATCGCATCTGTGATACCGCTTCTGCGGTCGGGGAACCGCTTTTGCTGTTCTCACTTAAAAACTCCATCTCGCACATGTGACCCAAATTCCGCATCTGCGGTCACGTAGGTGCGATTCCATATGCCACTTCTGTGGTTCCTGGCCCCCTTCCTCATTTTTGTTTCTGCGACCACTGAGCCGCTTCTACGGCGCTGCACTTGTGGTCCCACACTCGCAGGTGCGGTTTTGACAAAAAACCAGCAGCTGAAGCTACAACTCCAAACTCCAAAATCCTTCTGTCAACCATCTGAAAACATCCTGAGGCCCCCGGGACCTCAACCAAAAGCACCAACAAGTCTAATACTACAGTCCAAACTTGTACCAATCCTTAAAACAACTAAACAACATCAAAACGACGAATCAACCATGGATTCAAGCCTAAGAACTCCAAAACTCTAGAAATACACTTTCGATCAAAATGTGTATCAAAGCACACATATCACATTCAACATTACGGAGCTACTCCAACTTCCGGAACTCCATTCCGACCCTCAGATCAAAATTTCACTATCGAATCGAAAACTTTAAAATTTGACCTTTCGACATTTCAAGCCTTAATTAGCTACAGGCCTCCAAAACACAATCCGAACATGCCCCTAAGCCCGAAATCACCCAACGGAGCTAACAGAACCATCAAATTTCCATTCTGAGGTCGTCTTCACATTGTTCCGACTACGGTCAACTTTCCAATACTTAAGCTCTCATTTAGGGACTAAGTGTCCCAAAACTTTCCGAAACTCAAAACCGAACATCCCGGTAGATCAAAAATAGCATAAATAAACATGGGGAAAGCAGTTAATAGGGGATCGGGGTGTAAATTCTTAAGACGACCGACCGAGTCGTCATAACGAGTGCAAACCTCCGAGGGATTGTTAGATAATCTTTGACTCAATAGCAAAGTTCCTGAGGGGGAGTGAAGCTTGCTATTGAACAAAAGATTATCCAACCATTCACTAGTGGAATCTTCAAAGGAGTAAAACGTCTAGTGTTCAAATTTGCATTCTTCACATCGAACATTAGGGGGTAGGGAGGCGATAATATGAGAATACGGCAAAATTACTTCCACATCAACCGAGACTACGAAATCCGGAAACAAAGTTGTGTCATAAAGACCAAGGACTACGCGGCTGGCCCTATAGAAACAAGTTGTACAAGTTAGCCACTAGTAATGGCAATTTCTTTTTAGCACAACGAATGTTTATGTACTTTTGAAAATGGAATGAATAAAGTAAATTCTGTTTATTCTTATCTTGTTTCTTGTCATATCGATGAATTAATTTTATCATTTGAAAGTTAAGCAAGCACTTCAAATGCTAGTGTCGTAATGAACAGGAGACGTCCTCGTCAAAAGCACTGTAAATATAAGAGGGCTCTCTCTTATGAAACCCCCACGGTAAAGGGTTTATTTTGTAAGAACTTATGCCCGAATCTTAATGCTATCGGGGAAAAATACATCCGAAGCCTCACATAACTCGACACAAAAAGTAAAACTTGCGCAATACTTAAATGAAAAGTATGCGAAGAGAAAAATTTGCGCAATACTTAAATGAAAAAAATATTTTTATTTACAGCAAACATGCCAAGCGTCAAGTGTACAAAAGTATGGAAAAGAAAAGAAAGCAAAAAGCTAAGCTACTGCATCTCCAGAATCCGAAGGAAGAGAAGGATTAGTAATAACATGGGACAATCTTTAATTAGAAGAGAAAATAGGCATTGAACTTACGAGTATGGTTCCATGATTTAGGAAAGGATGGAGTTGTAGCCGGGATGATATCCCTGGTGGCAACTGCAACGAACCGTTCCATCTATCCACGATCATTGTCATCGTCCATGCTGGTGAGCAAAGCATGGTAACCATGTTTGCCGAAGTTTATCATTCACCCACGGAAAATCATAGGGGAATAAAGATTCATCAACTGAGCCAGGGACAACTCTTCCCCGGTCTCCTGGCATAGACGCCGAAGGCATGCAACAGTCTGCCACACAGAAGGGCTCAACTGTGCCAAGTAGACTTGGTAATGGAAGTAGAACTCCAAGATAACGGAGTCAATCCCCTAATAAACGAGAACGGGCCCAAAGTGAAGGGGTACGTGTAAATGTACATAAAATCTTTCTTGAAGAAGGTTACTCGCTCCATTAGGTCAGGAGCGATGATGTTCAAATCATGACAACCACGATCTTCCTTCACAACAGGGATACTAGAAGGACGAATAGTAGAAGGATATACACCAATAGCTCGTGTGCGGGTGTTAGCGGAAGGGTACTTCTCTTCGAAGTACTTAGTTGTAGTAAGTCGTCTATGGATGATAGTGCTACCCGTAGGAGGAGCAGCATCATTAGTGTTATCTTTGTTCTTTCAAGAACTGAAATTTCTGGAAGAGAAGGCCATTGTTATCAGAAGGAAGCAAGGGTTTTTTCTCTGAAGAAGAAGATTAAAGGAAGTTGAAAACAAGTATGAGTTGAGTAAAGAGAGTTTGAGAGAGTTTAGAAAATTATGAAGTGTAAAAGGAAAAGATTGATACGTATAAGTAAAAGAACATGCAGCTAAAATCGTGGCCATAATTACATCGAGAACTGGAAAAAGTGTTAATGAATCATGAGATGACGCATGTTCAAGTCGGGACATTAAATGCTGAGAAACGTGCGTCTATCAACCGTCAGAAACTTTTTAGAGGGAGATAATTTTTCGCCAAGTAATGTATCTTCGCCAACTTCCCAGTGGCACAAGGATTTGCCACTGGAAAGCAATGAGACTATCTCTATAGGGTAAAATATATTCATATTAAATGCTTTCATATTAATGCGACACATCGAGCCGAAGGCAGATGGAAAGCGAGGTAAATGAAAATCGGGACCGAAGGCAACAATCCCATTTGTTCCTGAAGGGAATGATGTTCATAAAGATAAAATAAATGTCGGCCACCTGATAGCATTTAATGGAGAGTATTCTATGACATTAAGTATGTAGTTCGTTGCAAAGAATATGACATTCATTGCCTACCATTACGTATTCTTGGCCCGCAAAATTGTTATTTAAGAGAAGCTTGATCCTATGGCCTTGTTCCCTAGGAACAACTATAAATAGTGAGCTCAACGACCATTGTAAAGGGAGAACTTTCTGACAAGCTCATAATATACACTATTCAAAACTCTATAATATTTTATCTTCTTGCTTATTAACATCCTTAGTGCTGCCTCTGGAAGCTCTGCTCCCGGAAGCAAGATTTCTGTTGTCTTATCTCGATTTTAATACTAAGTCTTACGTTCTTATTTAATTTATTTATTATTTTAGGATCAAATGGATTCACTTGTCTATAAACCACGTATAAATTTTTTTACGGGTAAACAATTTGTATTACTATAAATTATCTCATTAAGCGAAAAATATGAAATTTCATTTAAATTCTTTCTGAACAAGGAAGTATTTGCGGCAGGCTGTTAAGGAAAGTATAACACAAAATTGGGACATAGGGAATTACAGAAAATAAAAGATTCTTGCTAAGACAAATTAAAGTTAAGATTTTCCCTTGCTCTTCATTTAGATTCACTTTTGCTTCATTACATAAAACTTATTATAATCTCATGTTATTGAAATTAAGTGGTTGCTTTTCACTTCCTTAGCTACATTAATATAGGGCGGTCAATAATGGAGAAACATAAACTATGACATTGGAGCTTATGGTACTCTAGAGGTATTTCCTGCATTATTTTTCGATTGTCAATCTTTTTGGATTACAGATACCTACGAAAAACCGTCAATCAATTACATTTTTTTGCCAATGATGTTTCCGCCGAAGTTTGAGTTGGTCAAGATTCAAAGGATTTATTGCATTATAAAAGAAGCTTGTAATTGTGTGGAAAGTGTGTTAAGATTTGAGATTATTTTTCTCCCATTGGTCGTGCGGAATTTTCGTTTCTGGTCATTTTGACCTATAACTGTTCCATAGTTGTGAAAGTACAAGCCCAAGAAAATGTAGAGACAAAAGTAGCCCAAATAATGATTAGACTCCTTGGAGCTAGCTAGCTGATCATCCTTGTTGATAGGTGCAACTTATGTATCGTCGAAGTTATCTGGACCCAAAATAGTTCAAATGCCAAGTAGCAATAGGAAAAGGTAATATTAAGGTGGTATTGACCATGCATGCATGTCACTGGTTTATTTCGGAGCATTTATTCTTGATTATATTTTTCAAAAACACAATGGCATTTTTAATTCACCAGGAAAGTTTCAAATATCCTACCTCCGGTCTCATTCGTGTTTTTGACATACTAAACTTGTCATGATTTTGAAATTTTAGAAAAACAAGGATTACATTTAGCAGTCTTTTCTTTTCTTTCAAATATACTCTTATTGCCCGAACTAGTGAAGTGTTGATTGAGTGAGACACCTAAAAAGAGATAAAACGTAGTTTAGTAAATACTTTTATGTATGATTAAGACTATTAAATGTTTCTATTAAGGAGTGCGCCAGACCTCAAAAGACAGATAATATCAATCTGGACGTAGCTGTTTAACAAGAGAAAAATATAAATAAGCAGTGGTTAATTAAATGGCAAAAAAGAAAAGAAAATTAAGGACAGAAGACCAAGACTTGGAGCGTTGATATGCCGTACCTAGCGTACTGGCACTTTGGCACGTTATGTACGTTGGGCAGCAGCGCGGAACCAACCTGGAAGTTGCACAAAAAATGAACCTTTTTCTTTCTCCTGTACTCATATATGGATAGTTAGTCATTGTGGCATTGCCATTTGCCATTGGTACCACAAAAGATTGAATATGGAAATTTCATCAGGCCAAATTTCTAAGAGCAAGAAGAGGACAAGTTCTATGAACTCATCAGAAGCTTTAGAGATGCTCGCCATGACTTGGTCTTTAATAGCCGTAACACCATGACCAAAAACTCTAAACGGCGAACCAAGAATTAGCAGAAAATTTCGAGATTAACAAGAAGAAAAAGAAGAAGAAGAAGAAGAAGAAAACTGATAAGGAAAAGGAAGCTGCCGTGGCAACTACATGTACTGAACGTCAGACGAATCAGGGCTTAATCTCAAGCGATCAAAATTGTGATGATCCACAGGGTGTTGATCTTAATCTTTCTCTTTAGTTATTGTTTCTATCATATGTTATTTGACTAAAGTTGCTATTCTACCTTTTAATTTGAAAAACACTTTGGGGATGTCTCCCAGCTTAGGTATACATTATGTTATGACGCATTCAAGAATACTATCATGTCATGTTGAATAGAGATGGATCAAAATTTTAAGTTAATTAGTTACCGTTGGCCCAATAATTGTTTCTTTGTGATGATTGGTCTGAATTTAGTGAGTTGGAGGCAATACGTGAGCCTATCCATATTGCCTGCAACATACATCAAGAATTGGTGGTAATAGTTGTGGTAGACTGAAAATTGTGTAGTAGTACGATATATAATCCAAATGACACTGAATGAAGTATGTTATGTATTCTAACACATACGGCCTACGGGATATATAAAGTCGATCAGTTCTAGATGCATATTCTTATTGTTGTGAACATCTTTTGTGATGACCCAAAAGGTTATCACTTGTTTTAGAAATAAATTCTGCGTTTTGAGGCCTTAAAAATCTCTTTTAGCATCACCTCGATTTGCATGCGCAGTCCGGACGAGTAGCAGGAAAGCCATTATGTGAAAATCTGTGAAAAATGATGAATTTTGACTTTAAAATCAATTTAAGTTGACTTTGGTCAATATTTTGAGTAAACGGACTCGGACCCGTGATTTGACGGTCCCGGAAGGTCCGTAGGAAAATATGGTACTTTGGCGTATGCCCGAAATCGAATTCCGAGATCCCAAACCTGAGAAATGAATTTTTAAATAAAATTATTTTCTGAAATATTTATGAGTTTTTGGAAATGAAATGTGTTTAAAACTTGATGGTATCGGGCCCGTATTTTGGCTTCGGAGCCCGGTACAGGTCTTATATGTGATTTAAGATGAGTATATGAAATTTGGTAAGAAACGGACTTGAAATGACGTGAATCGGACCGTATTTGAGAAAATTGGAAAATTTGAAGTTCTTAAGTGATTTCATGATTTTGATGCTAAATTCATAGTTGTTGACATTATTTTGGCGATTTGATCGCACGAACAAGTCCGTAGGGTCTTTTTGAGGTAGTGTGCATGTTTGCTTGGGAGCCCCAAGGGCTCGGGTGAGTTTTAGATAGGTCTCAGAAGGTTTTTGAACTTAGGAAAATTGCAGAAACTGTTGTTCTGATGCACAGACCTTCTGTGCTTCGCGATCGTGAAGCCCTTCACGCGATCACGTAAGGGGAAATTGGTTAGAGGGTGGATTTGTTCAATGCGAACACGAAATAAGGGACACGAACGCGCAACACTGGGGGGAGGGGGTTTGCTACGCGAACGTGACCCATTTCCTGCGGTCGCGTAGTGTAAATGGGGGGCTGGTCTGGGAAGTGATCGCTCCTCTACGCGAACGCGTGCACAAGCCCGCAAACGCGAAGGTCAAGGGGGGGGGGGAACCCTTCGCGAACACGTAAGAGGACTCGCGATCGCGTAAGCCTGAGGAGGGCTGCTCTTTGCGAATGCGGCAGACCCATCGCGAATGCGATAAAGGTTTGCCCAGCGATATTTTTTAAATAGTAATAAAACCTACGGGATTTAACCCAAAATTCATAACTTCTTCTTCCAAACTCCAAATTGGGCAATTTTGAAAGAGAACTTCACTACAAATTCATAGGTATGTAATCTTAGATTCATTTTCTTCAATTTTCATTAACAACCATTAGATTTCTAGGCCTAAATCATGTTCTTAAGGGTAGAAAATTAGGGATTTGGGTAGAGTTAGGACTTTTTGTATAAATGGAAATTAGACCTCGTTTTGGGGTCGGATTTCGAAACTAATTACATATTCGGGCTCGTGAGCGAATGAGTGATCGGGTTTTGGTCCAAACCTCATGTTTTGACCCAGAGGGCCAGGGTTGATTTTTGACTTTTTGAGAAGAATGATAGGAAATCTATAATTAAGCAATGGAATTGAATTGTTTAGCATTTATTGATGTTATTAAGTCGATTATGTCTAGATACAATTGATATGGAGCCAAATTCAAAAGGAAAAGCGGTGTTTGAGGCTTGAGTTGGTCGTGGAAGTTCGAGGCAAGTGTTTGGTCTAACCTTAGCTTGAGGGATTAGGAGTTGTGTCCTATTTGCTATGTGTTACTTGTTGAGTACGAAGTATATGCATGGTGACGAGTATCTATACGTTGGTGTCAAGCATGACTATGAGTCTTAAATTGAAATTGTTGTGTTCTTAACAAATACTACGAATGCCTAAGTTGTTGATTCTCTGTGTTGAGCATGGATTATGATTATTCTCGTGGAAATTACTTATATTGAGTATTGGTGCTAGTTGAGGAAGTTAGATGATGGAACAAGTCTAGTTATAGCTAATTTCCCCTTGCCGGGACGTATTTACTTATACTGTCAATTCCCTTGCCGGGATAGTGTTGTTTCTTTATTGATCCCTTTCCGGAACTCCCTTTGTGATTGGTGTTGAACTGTATATGTGGATCAGGTTGCACGCTGCAATAATATTATGTTTGGATCGGGTTGCTCGCCACAACAATAATATAATTGGATCGGGTTGCATGCCGCAACAGTAATAAATGATATGGATGGGGTTGCATGCCGCAACAGTGTTTTTATGATTTGGATCGGGTTGCGCACCGCAATAGTAGATAATAAAAGCGCTTATTGGTTGGTTACGAGTTCCTTAATCTTTTATTGTGAATTCTAAATTCTTCTTTATGTTTTCTCTTAAATTACTGTTGGTAAATCATAATCCCCCGCAACATGTCCCCCTCCCATCCTTACTTGCTTATTTCTGTTTTTTTTCCACTGCATATTATATAACTGCACATGTTTATTTGGTAGTCTGGTCCTAGCCACATCACTACTTCGTCGGGGTTAGGCCAGGCACTTACCAGCACATGAGGTCGGTTGTGCTGATACTACACTCTGTACTATGTGCAGATCCCGGAGCGGCAACTTTTGAACCATAGCTTTGGGTAGATGCCTTCAGTCCAGTCAGAGATCCTGAGGTAGTCCTCCACGCGTCCGCAGGCTCCAGCATTCTCTTCTATCTTTATTTTCTGTTTTTATTTACTTCAGAGACAGATTGTATCTTTCTTTCCAGATAATTGTATGTAGTATTCATAGACAGTCCATGATATTGTGACACCGATTTTGGGTAGAGATGTACTTGGTATTGCCGTACTTGTTTTTGGGCTAAGCTATTAGATTATGTATTCCGCATGTATTTAATTATTGTTAATATTTCACTATTGATCGCATGTTAATTTCAACTGTTAAAAAGGGCTAAGTAAATGAGTTAGTGAATCTAAAATGCTCGGCTTGCCTAGCTTCCACGAGTAGGCGCTATCACGACTCCCGAGGTTGGGAAATTCGGGTCGTGTCAAGTTGGTATCAGAGCTCTAGGTTACATAGGTCTCACAATTAAAGGACAAGCTTAGTAGAGTCTGAGGGATCGGTACGAAGACGTCTGTATTTATCCCAGAGGCTACAGAGTTAGGAAAAACTTCATATTTATTCTTTCTTGTCGTGCAGTTTGGTTTCTCAATGCTAATTGAATTTCTACTATGTTCTTTCGCAGATGGCGAAAACACGCACTTCCTCATCCGCTGATCAGCAGTCCGAGCCCCCAGCAGCACTCCCACGAGGGGCAGAGGGAAAGGCCGTGGCCGTGCTAGAGGATGAGGTAGGTGCAAAGCTCAGTCTAGAGCAGCAGCACCAGCGGCGGAGCCTTAGGTTGACATTGATAATGAGGTTTTGGCCCAGACAGTTCTAGTGGGCCCAGCTCAGGTCCTAGAGGGGTTTATTGCTACCCCAGTACTCCAAGATGCTCTGGTCCGTCTAGTGGGCCTTATGGAGAGTGTTACCCAGGCAGGCTTGCTTCCTCTAGCACCAGTTGTCTCTCACGCTGGAGGAGGAGCCCGGACTCCTGCTACTCGCACTCTGGAGCAGATGGCTCCCCAGTTTCAGACTCCAGCAGCTCAGCCAGTTGGAGTAGTTCAGCCAGGTGTGGTAGCTTAGGCCGGTGATGGAGCAACTATGTTTGCCGATGCTTTGTGGAGATTGGACAGGTTCACCAAGCTCTTCACCACTACTTTCAGCGGTGCATCTTCTAAGGATCCCCACGATTATCTAGATAGCTGTCATGAGGTTCTCAGGAACATGGGGATAGTGAATACTAATAGGGTCGACTTTGCTACCTTCCGCTTGTCTAGATCTGCCAAGACTTGGTGGAGAGATTATTATTTAGCTAGACCAGCCAGATCACCAACTTTGACTTGGGAGTAGTTTACACAGCTATTTCTAGAGAAGTTTCTCCCTATCACTTAAAGAGAGATCTATCAGAGGGAGTTTGAGCGTCTCCAGCAGGGTTCTATGACCGTTACTCAGTATGAGACAAGATTTATCGACTTGGCCCATCATGCTCTTATCATACTTCCCACCGAGAGAGAGAGAAGGTGAGGAGGTTTGTTGAGGGACTTATTCAGCTGATTCAACTTCAGATGGCTACGGAGAAAGGGAGTGAGATCTCTTTTCAGGAGGCAGCCAATGTGGCCAGGAGAGTGGAGATGGTTATGTCATAGGGAGGTGGTCAGGGGTCTGACAAGAGGCCTAGTCATTCAGGCAGATTCAGTGGTGCCTCGTCTAGAGGCAGGGATTCGTATGGTAGAGGCCATCCTCCTAAGCCTTTTCAATCAGCACTTTAGGTTTCTCACGGTGCTTCAGGTGGCCGTGGCTCTCATATGCAATATTCCGATTAGCATCACTACAGTGCACCACCAGCTCCTATCAGTGCACCGCTGCTCTAAAGTTTCGGGGTGGTCATTCAGGTCGCCAGGGTCAGTCTCAGTTTCCTCAACCACAACACTCAGGTGGATGCTTTGAGTGTGGTAAGTATGGTCATATCTGGAGGGCTTGTCCGAGATTGGTGGGTACTCAGTCGCAACAGCAGGGTTCCCGTGCTATGGTTCAGGCACCAGGTGTTCCACCGCCCGCTCCGTCAGCTAGGGGTTGAGGTAGAGGTGCTAGAGGTGGAGGTAGAGGTATTAGAGGTGGAAGTCAGGCAGCTAGAGGTGGAGGTCAGCCAGCAGCAGGCCGTCCAGAGATGTAGTTTCGGGTGATGGGGCCCAGCCCCGATGTTATGTTCTTCCAGCCAGACCTAAGGCTGAGGCTTTCGATCCAGTTATCATAGGTACTGTTCTGGTTTATAGTAGAGATGTTTCAGTCCTAGTTGATCGAGGGTCTACATACTCCTATGTGTACTCTTATTTTGCACTGTATCTGGTCAAGCCTAGTGATTCCTAGAATGACCCTGTATATGTGTCTACACCGGTGGGTGATTATATTATGGTAGATCGAGTCCATCATTTGTGTATAGTTGTGATTGGGGGTCTTGAGACTCGTTTAGATTTGTTACTTCTTAACATGGTTTATTTTGATGTCATATTAGGGATGGACTGGTTATCACCTTACCACGCTATCTTGGACTGTCATGCCAAGACTGTGACCTTAGCCTTGCCGAGTTTCCCTCGTTTAGAATGGAGAGGGACTCTTGGTCATTCTACCCATAGTGTTATCTCTTATGTGAAGGCTCGGTGTATGGTCGAAAAGGGGTGTTTGGCCTATTTGGCATATGTTTGTAATTCTAGCACTGAGGTCCCTTCTATTGATTCGGTGCATGTTGTTCGTGAGTTCCCTGAGGTATTTCCTTCAGACCTGCCGAGTATGCCACTCGACAGGGATATTGACTTCTGCATTGATTTGGCTCCAGTCACTCAGCCCATTTCTATTCTGTTGTATCGTATGGCCCCGCGCTGAGTTGAAAGAGTTGAATGAGCAGTTTCAAGACTTGCTTGAAAAGGTTTTATTAGACCTAGTATTTCTCCTTGGGGTGCGTTAGTGTTGTTTGTTAAGAAAAAAGATGTATCGATGAAAATGTGTATAGATTACTGGTAGTTGAAAAAGGTTACAATCAAGAATAAGTATCCGTTGCCGAAGATTGGTGATTTGTTTGTTCAGTTTCAAGGTGCCAAGGTATTTTTGAAGATTGACTTAAGATTTGGCTACCATCAGTTGAGGATTAGGGCATCCGATGTCCCTAAGATAGCTTTCCGCAATCAGTACGGGCATTATGAGTTCTTGGTGATGCCATTCGGGTTGACAAATGCCCCAGCAACTTTTATGGATTTGATGAACCGAGTGTTCAGGCCTTACATGGATTCATTCGTGATAATCTTCATTGATGATATTTTGATCTATTCCCGTAGTCGAGAGGAGCACGAACAACATATTAGAGTGGTTCTTCAGACTTTGAGGGATAGTCGGTTGTATGTCAAGTTCTCGAAGTGTGCATTCTGGTTGAGTTCAGTTGCATTCTTGGGTCATGTTGTATCAGCAGAGGGTATTCAGGTTGATCCGAAGAAGATAGAGGCAATCAAGAACTGGCCTAGACTCGCATCAGCTATAGAGATTCGGAGTTTCTTGTGTCTGGCAGGATACTATCGTCAGTTTGTGGAAGGGTTTTCGTCTAATGTAGCTCGATGACTAGGTTGACCCAGAAGGGTGCCCAGTTCAGGTGGTCGGACGAGTGTGAGGCGAGCTTTTAGAAGCTCAAGAAAGCTTTGACTACGGCACCAATGTTGGTTTTGCCCACAGGTTCAGGGCCATATACAGTTTATTGTGATGCATCTCGTATATGACTTGGTATGTTGTTGATGCAAGATGGCAAGGTCATTGTTTATGCTTCGCGGCAATTGAAGATTCATGAGAAGAACTATCCAGTTCATGACTTGGAGTTAGCAACCATTGTTCATGCATTGAAGATTTGGAGGCATTATCTGTATGGCGTGGCATTTGAGGTGTTCACGGATGACAAGAGTCTGCACTACTTGTTCAAGCAAAAGGAGCTAAATTTGAGGCAGAGAAGGTGGTTGGAGCTGTTGAAGGACTATGATATCACCATCTTATATCATTTGGGAAAGGCCAATGTGGTGGCTGATGCTTTGAGTAAGAAGTCAGCTAGTATAGGCAGTTTTGCTTATATTCCGCTCGGTGAGAGGCCGCTTGCTTTGGATATTAAGGCTTTGGCCAATCAGCTCGTGAGTTTGGATGTTTCTGAGCCCATCCATGTGTTAACTTGCACAGTCGCTCGTTCTTCTTTATTGGAGTGTATCTGAGATCGGAAGTATGATGATCCCTATTTGTGTTTCCTTAAAGACACGGTGCAGCACGGAGGTTCCAAGCAGGTTACCTTAGGAGATGATGGAGTTCTAAGATTGTAGGGTCGAGTTTGTGTGCCTAATGTGGATGGACTCTGAGAGTTGATTTTAGAGGAGGCCCATAGTTCTTGATACTCTATTCATCCGGGCGCTGCTAAGCTGTATCAGGATTTGCGACAACATTATTGGTGGCGGAGAATGAAGAAGGACATTGTTGCATATGTGGCTCGGTGTTTTAACTGTCAGCAGGTTAAGTACGAGAATCAGAAGCCTGGTGGTTTGTTCCAGAAGATTGAGATTCTTGAGTGGAAGTGGGAGTGTATCACTATGGACTTCGTTGTTGGACTCCCACGGACTCAGAAGAAGTTCGATGCAGTGTGGGTTATTGTTGATAGGCTGACCAAGTTAGCACATTTCATTCCCGTGGCGGTCTCCTATTCTTCCGAGAGGTTAGCTGAGATCTATATCTAGGAGATTGTTCGTCTTCATGGTGTGCTGATCGGAGCCTACTCTGCACTACTATTAAGTAGCAAGAGAGGGTCGAAGAGCTTTTACCCGATTTAGGAACGGGATCGATTTCCACGGAGAGCTAGAATTTGGAATCGGGTATCTATCTAGTTTAGAGTTGCGTATGTGTTCCAAATTACACTTCTATACATTTTTGGGGTTTTTGTTTTACTTCTACTTTTATCAAACTACAATGGTAAATGAAACTAGATTAAACTAAAAGTTAAACTAAAGCGGGTTGTTCAAATGGTTTAAAAGGCAATAGGGTAGTCACTTTCGCCTAGGTGGTCAATTGACGGATACTTGAGTCTAAGGCATGATGGACATATTTGGGGAGTATGATATAACTGTTGCACAATTTTACCCACTCTACACCTCTCGGTGGTTCGAGTGATTTTGCCCGAATTGACTTTCTCAAGACCAATTGGGTATGCAAATTTGCGCAAGCAATCAAGGTTCAAGTCGGGTATTACTCCCTTGAGGTTTAACCCTTTAATTGGAGCTATCATTCTCTTGATTACTCCCCAATTCCTTGTTGGACCAATTTCAAAGACTCAAGCTCTCTTTCTCAAGAAGAGCTCAAGTCAACTAAACACAAACTAGTGTTTGCAACCACTAATTCAATAATTAAACATGAAATTAGCCCAAATATAAAACACCCATAGTCAATCTAGCCCTAAAACACAAGACCCATCAATTACCCACACTAGGGTTGAGCCACAACCCTACCTTATGGGTTTAGCTACTCATAATTGAAGAAGAAAAGCAAGAAATGGATGAAGAAAAACTCATATTAATTAATTACTAATATAAACAAGAAGATTCAATGTTGAAATGTAGATAAAATTGCCCAAAATAGCTAAAAACTTCGAACCCACGAGCGCAGCTACATCTAAAAACTATCTGATACCCTAAAAATAGGAAAATAAGCTATTTATACTAAGTCGAAAAATCTGGACAAAAATACCCCTGTAGGTCTAGTGCGGACCGCACAAAATGGTGTGCGGCCGCACTAAGGCTCTGCACTTGAAAACCCATCTCTCTGAACTCAGGCACTACGGACCGCAGAGAATGGACTACGGACGCGGAGGCTTCTAGTGTGGTCCGCATGAAATGGAGTGCGGACCGCATTGTCTTGAAACTCGGAAGTTGGCAACTCTCTGATCTTTTTTACTACGGACCGCACTAAATCGAGAGGGGCCACATTGATCCTAGTGCGGACCGCACAAAACCTAGTGCGGCCGCATTGCCTATTTTGCCTGAATGCCACCTTTTTGAACCTCCTTGTGCGGACTGCGCAGAATGGTGTGCGGCCGCATTGGGCCTGTTTTGCATAAGCTTTTTCTTGCCTTGGTACTTGTGAAAGTTTCACTCATTTTGAGCTGATCTTTGACATCTTGTTACTTTGTTGATCAAACCTGCAATCTAGCACAACTTGTGAGCCTTTTGAGACTATTTTGTACGAATTTCTAATCAAAACATATGCAAGAAGGAGTATAAAATGCATCAAAATACCTAGTTATCATGTGCCCATGTCCATCATTTCGGATCGAGGTACGCAGTTTACCTCACATTTCTGGAGAGCAGTTTAGTGAGAGTTAGGCACACGAGTTGAGTTGAGCATAGCGTTTCATCCTCATACGGATGGATAGTCCGAGCGGACTATTCAGATTTTGGAGGATATCCTCCGAGCTTGTGTCATTGACTTTGGAGGCTCATGGGATCAGTTTTTGCCTTTAGCAGAGTTTGCCTACAACAACAACTACCAGTCGAGTGTCCAGATGGCCCCTTTTGAGGCTTTGTATGGTAGGCAGTGCCGGTCGCTGGTTGGATGGTTTGAGCAGGGAGAGGCTTGGTTTTTGGGTACAAATCTAGTACAGGATGCCTTGGACAAGGTCAGGATTATTCAAGATAGGCTCCATACAGCTCAGTCCAGGCAAAAGAGTTATGCCGACCGTAAGTTTCGTGATTTGGCTTTCATGGTCGGTGTGCGGGTATTGCTTCAAGTGTCGCCTATGAAGGGCGTGATGAGATTTTGGAATAAGGGCAAGCTTAGCCCTAGGTTAATTGGCCCGTTTGAGATTCTTGATCGAGAGGGAGGAGTGGCTTATAGACTTGCGTTGCCGCCGAGCTTATCAGCCATGCATCTAGTGTTTCATGTGTCCATGCTTCAGAAGTATCATGGCGATCCATCCCATGTGTTAGATTTCAGCACTGTCCAGTTGGACAAGGACTTGTCTTATGAGGAGGAGCCGGTAGCTATTCTAGACTGGCAGGTTCGTTAGTTGAGATCGAAGAGTATTCCTTCGGTTCGTCTTCAGTGGAGAGGTCAGCCTGCTGAGGCATCGACCTGGGAGTCCGAGTCTAACATGCGAAGCCATTATCCTCAGCTTTTCCCCAACTCAGGTACTTCCTTCTTATGTCCGTTCGAGGACGAACGATTGTTTTAGAGAGGGACAATGTGTTGACCCAAAATGTCATCACTTGTTTTAGAAATAAATTCTGCATTCCGAGGCCTTAAAAACCTTTTTCAGCATAACCTCGATTTGGGTGCGCAGTCCAGGCGCGTAGCAGGAAAGCCATTGTGTGAAAATCTGTGAAAAATGATGAATTTTGACTTTAAAATGAATTTAAGTTGACTTCGGTCAACATTTTGGGTAAACGGACCCGGACCCGTGATTTGATAGTCCCAGAGAGTCCGTAGAAAAATATGGGACTTGGGCGTATGTCCGGAATCGAATTATGAGGTTTCAAGCCGGAGAAATAAATTTTTAAAGAAAATTATTTTTTGGAATATTTATGAGTTTTTGGAAATGCAATGTGCTTAAAACATGATGGTATCGGGCCCGTATTTTTATTCCGGAGCCCAATATAGGTCTTATATATTATTTAAGATGAGTCTGTGAAATTTGGTAAGAAATGAACTTGAAATAACGTGAATCAGACCGTATTTGAGAAAATTGCAAAATTTGAAGTTCTTAAGTGATTTAATGATTTTGATGCTAAATTCATAGTTGATGTTTTTTTGGCGATTTGATCGCACGAGCAAGTCCGTAAGGTATTTTTGAGGTAGTGTACATGTTTGGTTGGGAGCCCCGAGGGCTCGGGTGAGTTTCGGATAGGTCTCGGAAGGTTTTTCAACTTAGGAAAATTGCAGAAACTGTTGCTCTGATGCACAGACTTTATGTGCTTCGCGATCGCGAAGCCCTTCACGCGATCGCGATAGTGAAAATTGGGCAGGGGTGGATTTGTTCAATGCGAACGCGAGGTAAAGGACGCGAACGCGGAGCATTTGGGGGGGATTGCTCTACGCGAATGCGTAGTGTAAATGGGGGGCTGGTCTGGGAAGTGATCGTTCTTCTACGTGAACGCGTGCACAGACCCGCGAACATGAAGGTCAGAGGGGGCCAACCCTTCGCTAACGCGTAATCCTGAGGAAGGCTGCTCTTCGCAAACTCAGCAGACCCACCGCGAACGCGATGAAGGTCTGCCCAGTGATTTTTTTAAACAGTAACAGAGCCTACGGGATTTAACCCAAAATTCATAACTTCTTCTGCCAAACTCCAAATTGGGCGATTTTTGAAAGAGAACTTCACCACAAATTCATACGTATGTAATCTTAGATACATTTTCTTCAAATTCCATTAACACCCATTAGATTTTTAGGCCTAAATCACGTTCCTAAGGTAGAAAATTAGGGATTTGGGTAGAGTGAGGGCTTTTTGTATAAATAGAATTTAGACCTCGTTTTGGTGTCGGATTTCAAAACTAATTATATATTCGGGCTTGTGGGTGAATGGGTGATCGGGTTTTGGTCTGAACCTCGTATTTTGTCCAAGCGGGCCCGGGGTCGATTTTTGACTTTTTGGGAAGAATGATAGGAAATCTATAATTAAGCATTGGAATTGAATTGTTTAGCGTTTATTGATTTTATTAAGTCGATTATGTCTAGATACAATTGATTGGAGCTAAATTCAAAAGGAAAAGCGGTGTTTGAGGCTTGAGTTGGTTGTGGAAGTTCGAGGTAAGTGTTTCGTCTAACCTTAGCTTGAGGGATTAAGAGTTGTGTCCTATTTGTTATGTGTTACTTGTTGAGTACGACGTATATGCATGGTGACGAGTATCTATACGTTAGTGTCAAGCATGATCGTGAGTCTTAAATTTAAAAAGGTGGGTTCTTAACAAATACTACGAATGCCTAAATTGTTGATTCTCTGTGTTGAGCATGGATTATGATTATTCTCGTGGAATTTACTTATGATTGAGTATTGGTGCTAGTTGAGGAAGTTAGATGTTGGAACAAGTTTGGTTATAACCGATTTTCCCTTGCCGGGATGTATTTACTTATAATGTCAATTTTTTTGCCGGGATAGTGTTGTTTCTTTATTGATCCCTTGCCGGGACCCCCTTTGTTATTGGTGTTGAACTGTATATATGGATCGGGTTGCACGCCGCAACAATATTATGTTTGGATCGGGTTGCACGCCATAACAGTAATAAATGATATGGATCGGGTTGCACGACGCAATAGTATTTTTATAATTTGGATAGGGTTGCGTGCCGCAACAATAGAAAATAAAAGTGTTTATTGGTTGGTTACGAGTTCCTTACTCTTTTGTTGTGAATTCTAAATTGTTCTTTATGTTTTCTCTTAAATTACTGTTGGTAATTGATATTCCTCTGCAGCATGTCCCCCTCCCACCCTTACTTGCTTATTTCTGTTTTATTTTCCGTTGCAAATTATATAACTGCACAAGTTTATTTAGTAGTCTGGTCCTAGCCTCGTCACTAATTCGTCGGGGTTAGGCTAGACACTTACCAGCACATGGGGTCGGTTGTGCTGATACTATACTCTGCACTATGTGTAGATCCCGAAGCGGCAGCTTTTGGACCATAGCTTTGGGTGGCTGCCTTCAATCCAGTCAGAGATCCCGAGGTAGTCCTGCAGGCGTTCGCAGGCCCCGGCGTTCTCTTCTATCTTTATTTTCTGTTTTCATTTACTTCAGAGACAGATTGTATTTTTCTTTCCAGACAATTTTATGTAGTATTCGTAGACGGTCCGTGATATTGTGACACCGGTTCGAGGTAGAGATGTACTTGGTATTGTCGTACTTGTTCTTGGGCTAAGCTATCAGATTACGTCTTCCGCATGTATTTAATTATTGTTAATATTTCACTGTTGATCGCATGTTGATTTAAACTGTTAAAAAGGGCTAGTAAAAGAGTTAACTCGGCTTGCCTAGCTTCCACGAGTAGGCGCCATCACGACTCCCGAGGGTGGGAAATCCGGGTCGTAACATTTTTGGAATGGTGAAATCGGATAGTACTTAATATAAAAATGGGCGGTCATGGAACAACAATAATTTTTATAAGATATTCTTGCATAAGTCTTTAAACAAATACAATAAACCATATGAGAACTTTTGTGGGATATGATTTCTTTATTTATTAAGCTAGCAAAATAGGATAAATATTTATCATTTTTAGAGATTTATAACTTTTTAAAATTTTAAGTTTACTTAATCACCTCGTTTAAAGATATCTATGAGATTTTTTCAAAGTTATATACTCGATGATATGGTTACACGTGCAAAGCGCGTATCCTAAGACTAGTATAAATGAAAAAAAAAAAATTGAATTGCAACATTGAATTACATCGTAGTTAATTAAAAAGTATAAAATTACAACTTTATTATGGTAAATGATAATTATTAAATTGACATAATGCTAACTTAATTAAGCTTAATCCATAAATTTTAGTTTTAAAGTAGGGACTTTTACCTAAAGATACAAAATTAGGCTCTTAATTACCCGATGAGATAATCTGATTTTCAAGAAGTAGCAAGAGTTTTTTTAAAACAAAATATATACCATCCGCGTATAACTTGCATACAATTATGTTGTTGTATACAACCCGATAAAACCATATAACTTAAATAAAATTATAATTGATTATGCTTTGGATGACGTGACTACGTTTCGGATAGAGTTTGCTCATGCCATGGCTAAATTGTCCCATCTGTATTCTAGTCAAAGAAAACTCTTCAAGGCTATTGACTTCTCATTGTCCCAGTTTTACCTCTTTTGTAATATGTGGAGTTATCATACATAGTTTTTCATCAGGGGTGCGATGCCGTTTTTTCTCCAGCATCAACCTGATAACACATGGGAGTACAGTCAATTTTCATGTTATGTTATAATATATGTTATCTATAACAGTACTTGACTATAACATCCAAAAATATTCGGAATAAACAAGACTGTTATAGAAAGGTTTCAGGAAAAAATAAATCATCAATAATGAACAAATAGAAGAAAAATTGACCATCAAATAGCATGAAATTCGCAAGATTTGTCTTTTTTTTTTTATTTCGATAAGTACGCTGCTGAGTTTGCTTCACAGAGACACAAGAAAATTATTTACATAATCTAGCAAACCAATAGAAAATGTTAAACTAAACCTACATATTGCTCTAAACATAATCTGGCAAAGAAATAAATGAAACTTAAACTAAACCTACATATTACATTGTGAGAGCAACCAATATACGTGTTTGATGTTTGATTCATATGATTGAAATCGCATCTGAAGGAAATAAACGAAACTTAAACTAAACCTACAAAACTGTGTTGATTTTAATCTCTCCTTCCCAAAATAATTTTTCTCTAAGGTTATTAATTAGTATCCAATATCCCTAGTTCCCCAATATACTAACAGCTGTACCGCCTAATTGATTATTGTAAGTTTTAAAGACGTATCCCTTATTGCATTATTAGTTAATTGTGATTATACAAGTTAAATATGTAAATGCCTATATTTTGACCATATTTTTATCTTAAGATTTTTCGTTTTAGAGTAATTATATGATGTGTAATAATATAAAATTGTGAAGAATTGGGGCAATTAGTTTTTATTGTAAAAATTGCACAGGGCGCCCTTGTTTAACCAAAAAATGAAATTTTAGTCAAAGCTAGAATTTAGAAGAACACGGGTTACTGATAATCAAAAGAATGTATAAAAGGAAGTAATTTAGGTAAAAAGAGAGTAATCAAGAGAAAAACAAGTAAACCAAAGTTTATTCCAATATTTTTTTTTTTTTTTTTTTTTACAAATGATCAGATATCTCCTTTTTATAGATATCTTGGAGATATACGTTTTGCCCAAATCATAATGAAGCTATTATGAGTAATTAAAGATATTGAATACCACGTTACATAATCATTACAAATTCTCTAACGTATTTCACATTTAATGCCTATTAAATGGCGTATCTGCACTCTTTTCTATTGTCAGATTCATTCCTTTTGATTGTCGGACATAGATGACTTAGATAGGTACGAGCACTGAGTTATTTGAATAATTGCCCGTGCCTCTTCCTCTGCCATTTGCTCATATCTGTTGCAACTCGTGCCTCTTGGCTAGTTGTAATTCTTTGACCATTTGACCAGTCTACGTGTCTCGACACATCACCTTTATATTTAAATACAATTTTTCCCAATACAGATAGTCCCCCCACTTTCCATTTATTCATCAGTTGAATATTTGGGAAGTGGATTTCATTAAACAAAAAATTTTGACACCATTAATGCTATGACAAAATTGACGCTTCAATTGTCGCTTCCATCTAATGCTCCGTACACGTGTCATTTTTCCATTAGTTCTGCAGTTTTGCATCCCTTTTCAAGGCTTTTTTACGGCTCCACTATTCACGAAGTGCTAGTTATCATTATTATGGTCCTTCCATTACTGCACTTTTACCTTTGGCGATTGCTTGTTAATATAAATATAGCTTCTTTCCTTGTCTTTTACCACATAAAGCTTATTGAACACTTAATTCCTCAAATCTCAGTTCACTTCTTCCTCACATTATTCTTATTCGTCATGTCTTCACCAAAACCTAACCCTAGGAGAGTTCCCATTGTTGATACCTTCCCCAATGCCCCCATTACGCATAGAAGGGGAGGTAGACTTCGTAGCTTAGGGTCTACTCGTGGTGGTGGTTCGTCTATACCTTCTCCTAGTTCTTGTCCTTCTTCTAGAACCAGAGGTTCCCTTTCTCACAAATCTTCTTCTAGGGGTAAAGAATCTTCTGAACCATTAGGTGAGCCTTTAGTACAGGAGATAGTCCCTACAGAACTATCTTTTTACCATGATAGGGAATCTCTTAGAAATCAGGTTTCCGCTTTAGATCGTGTTGATGCTTACCCCACTCAAATTACAGAAGTTTTGACTCCTGTAGTTCGCAAAGACTGTCATTGGAGTAATGATTTTCCCATTATTATCCCTAATCCAAATCATAGAATTACTTCTTACTTAACTGGGTTCTCTTTTGTTTAAACATACCCTTTCACTTTAGGATTCAAACCAGCTATTGACCCAGTCATTCTTGAATTTTGCCGTTTCTTTAATGTCTGTTTGGGTCAAATTGTCCCAATCATATGGAGGGTTGTTGCCTGTTTGAGGCATTTAACCAATATGGCTGACGTTTCCTTTACTTTTCCTCAACTGATTCATCTTTACTCCCCTAGGCTTTTCCGTAATGGCGTTTTTACCTTAGTGGCCAGGAGTAAGAGGGTTTTGGTGAGCCCTGAAGATGACAAGAATCGTGGCTGGTATGCCCGATTTGTTGCTGCCCCCACTGTTGGCTTAGTGGGTGAGGATAACGTCCCCTTCCCTGAGAAGTGGAATTTTGCACGTAAGTCTTTTATCCTTCTCGTGCCTTTTTTCTTCAAGTTTATCAGCTTCTCTAATTTTGCCCTTTTTTAGCAACCATGGGAGTTGTGGAGGATATTTCCAATTTTCGTGGTTGGGTAGATAAATTGCTGAAGACCGCACCAATAGATGGTAGGTCTTGGAGAACACTTTCTAACCATTACGCTTGAAAAGTAAAGACTCATGGTAAGAGTTTTTATTTCATCTTTCACGCATATATATATATATATACCTTTATTGCTCTAACTCCCAGCCTTTTTTTTATCAGGATTTGTTATTCGAGGAGTTACTGCTGAAGCAGTTGCGGCCTCTCGTGTCTCTTCGGGAACCCGTACTCCTTCTGGGACCCGTATCTCTTTAGAAAGAGCCTGAGAAATAGTCTTGGGTTCTTCTTCTGCGAAAAGGAAAGCTATTGAAGAGGAAGACTCTGAAGAAGAGGAAGATGGGGACTCCCAGGTGATGAGGCCACGAGCTAGGAGACGCATCGTCTCTGATGACGAAGCTGAAGTTTCCCCTCGTCTTTCTGTTTCTCTTACCGAACCTGTTGGAACCCCAGTAATAATTCCTGACGATGACATCACTCCTTATGATACCCGTGAGTCTATTGATCAACTTTTCATCAGTGGTTTTGGTAGTGGAAGTTTAGGACCTGTTTTAGATGAAATACCCTTATCTTCTTTTTCAACTCCCGTGCCTATGATTCCTTCCTTACCAGCCCTAGCGGTTTCTGTTCCTTCTTCTACTATTTTCACTTCTTCTACCGCTCCTCCTTTGACAATTCCCCCTCCTATCATTCATCATACGGAAGTGGGCTCTTCAAGTAGAAGTGTCGCTATGAGGAGGGTAACTATTGAAGTTCCTACTGATAGTAGCTTTTTGAGGAAGTCAGGTCAGGCAGATGTATGGTTGGAGCCTTTAATTGGCCCAATTGAAAAAGCAAAGCTGGAGAGTTCCCTGACTCTAATGAATGATATCGTGCATGCCACTTTGAAGGTATTTTCCTTCTCTCCCTTCTTTACTTTGTAAATTTTTTTTATCTTTGGGATTCTTATTTCCCTTCCTTCTTTTAGGCTAATCTTATCGGCACATAAATGATGAACAGAATCCCCCTCTTGGAGAAGGTAGCACGTGATTCAAAGAAGATAGCACGGGATTCTCAGTTGGAGGCGATCAATTGGAAAGAACAATTTGAGAGTGCACAAATTGATATGGAAGATTTATAAGAGAGCAGAATACCTTAGAGCAGCAGGTGCGGGCTTTAACTTCAGAGTTAGCGGTTGTAAAAGCTTCCTCAAGCCAAGCAGAAAAAGAAAAAGAACGTTTCGAATCCTCCTTCTCAGAGCAACTATCTAAGGCTAGTGAAGAGAATAGAGAGTTGAAGGCTCTTTTGAGTCAAAAAGAAGTTTACGCTGGGGAGCTCGTGCAAAGCTTAACTCAAGCACAAGAAGACCTTCGAGTCTCTGCTGATAAGGTACGTGCCTTAGAGAGATCCCATGCCTCTCTTCAAGCTTCTTATAACTCCGCCTTGGTTGAAAATGAAGAGCTAAAGAATGAAATTGCTAATTGGGAAAAGGATTATGAGATCATTGAAGAAAAATCTGCTGTTGAGGTAAGTTGGGAATTTTTGAATTAACGTCGTGATACCCTAATTGAAGCTGGCCAAGAAAACTTCAACCTGGAGTCAGAGTTAGCTAAAATCAATGAAACCATTGAAAAAGCTCAACAAACGCAGGACTTCCCTTCTCCCGTGGTTGAATCTCCCGTGAATGTTAAAGCTGATACGGGTATCCCAACTCTTTCAAGCCCAATTGAGCCTGTTGCTGCAAGCCAAGTTAAAACCGCATTTGTTGATGCACCTGCCCAAATTGAGCCCGCTGCTATTGATGGTCCTGCTTCAGTTCAACAAACTTCTCAGTGACCAGTTTTAATCATTTGAATGATTTTGTTTTTGTTTTTATTTTGGAAAATTGTAATCAAACCCTTAGCTTTATTTGAGGGTTGGTTTTGGAAACGCAAGTCCCCAAGTTTTTTATGGGGCAATTTGTATAAACAATTTTATAGTTTTATGACTAAGTTCGTACTTAGTCTTCAGTTTTTAAGTATTAAGAAGTTTTTCATGTTATTATCTTAAACTTCTGTCTACTTTATTCTTGCCTTTATTTTTAAGGACTTATAGAATAATTTGCATTTTTGTTCTTCGAAAATTCTTTTGTTAATCTCATGACTAACTAATTTAAACATGAGTTTTATAAAAGAGGACCCTTTTATATTTCGACACTTAATGAAGAAGGTGTCTCAACTTCATAATTATCATACGATAAAAGAAATAGGAACACACATGTTTCTTTGAAATAACTTTGACAAGTTTTGAATAATACTTTACAAGTATTTGAATTACATCTATAACTTCCTCGTAACTATTTTTCTTATAACAGATTTTTACAAAAGAAGAATAATAGACACGGTGTTTTTCCTTATAACCCGTTTTAGTACATAGCCTTTACCCTAACTATAGTGAGGTTTTTCTTTGGCCTTAGCTCGTGGCTCCATCTCATGACTTTGTGACTTTTACTCTGCACTTGACTCTTTTAGGCTTGATTTTTCCTCAATCTTCTTTTCCTTCTTTATACACATGTCTGTGTATATTATGTAGTCCCCCAAGTGTTTGAGTGTTGAAGTATGAAGCCTCGAGCACTTGATAGTTTCTCTCATTTGGTCCTTTTCCTGAAAAGGAAAAACATACGGGACTCGGAGGTGCGATTATAGATGAAGACTCCTTAGCCCGTTTGAATTTCTATCATAATAAGTGTAACCCTAGGCCAAGAATTTTAGGTTATTCCGTGTGCCTTACAGGTCGTGACTCATCATTTAGTATGGGTTAGGTTTTTGTCTATCATCTAAAATCGTTAGTAAAATTTTAACAATTCAAAAATTAAATTTAAAATGGTGATACCTGACCGTGGGTATTCCTAAGAAATAGTATCTCTTCAAATGAACAGCATTCCAATGTGAAGGTAGTATTTTGCCATCCATTGTCTCTAGTTCATATGCTCCCTTTACTGCAATATCACGAACTCTATAGGGTCCTTCCCATGATGGACTTAATTTACCCGCGTTAGCTGCCTTTGTAGATTGAAAAACCTTTTTAAGCACGAAGTCCCCCACTTTGAAGAATCTGAGGCGTGCTGTTCGGTTGTAATATCGTTCTATGACTTGCTTTTGTGCTACCGTTCTTATTAATGCAGCTTCTCTCCTCCCCTTGAGTAAATCTAGATTGACCCGCATCTCCTCGTCATTAGATTCTTGTGTCGACTGTGTGAACCGTGTACTTGGTTCCACTATCTCAACTGGAATTAAAGCCTCAGCTCCATAAACCAATAAAAACGGTGTTTCTCCTATACTTGTTTTTGCAGTTGTGCGATATGCCCATAAAACTCCAGGTAACACTTCAGGCTAGTTACCTTTTGATTCCTCTAATTGTATCTTTAAATTATTAATAATAACCTTATTTGTTGATTCTGCTTGTCCATTACCCACCGGATGATAAGGTGTAGACGTAATCCTTTTAATTTGCCAACTTTGAAAGAATTTCGTGATTTGAGCTCCAATAAATTGAGGGCCATTATCACACATGATCTCCTTTGGTACACCGAACCGACATATGATATTCTGCCAAATAAAATCTTTGACTTCCTTTTTTCGCACATGTTTAAAAACTCCTGCCTCCACCCATTTAGTAAAATAATCAGTGAGTACGAGCAGAAACTTTACCTGTCCTTTTGCTTGTGGTAATGGACCCACGATATCTATTCTCCATTTCATAAATGGCCATGGCGCAATGACCGGATATAATAACTCCGCATGTCTATGCATATTGTTACCGTACCTTTGATATTTATCACATTTGGCCACAAAACTTTCTGCTTCTTCTTCCATTTTAGGCCAGTAATAACCTGCCCTAATTAAGGTTCTTACCAATGACCTCCCTCCTGCGTGATTCCTGCAATGTCCCTCGTGTATTTCTTTTATTACATACTCCGTTTGTGAAGGTCCGAGACATCTTGCTAAGGGACCACCGAACATTTTACGATATAAATTGCCTTGCTTTAACTAGTACCGAGTAGCCTTCTTTCACATCGCATGATCTTTTTTCTTATCATCAGGGACGGTACCATACTAAAAAAAAGCAACAATCTCGTTCCTCCAATCCCAAGTTAAATTATTAAAATTTACCCCATTCTTATCAAGATCGAGAACTGAATGAAATAAATGTATAACTGAGGCGTTTGCATCGCTTGCCACATCAGCTGCAGATGCGAGATTAGCTAGGGCGTCCGCTTCAACAATTTCACTCTTGGTATTTATATAAATTTCCAGGTTTGAATTGCTTTATCAATTCCCGTACCTTTTCTAAGTATTGTTGCATCCTTACTTCCCTAGTTGTATAAGTCCCCAGCATTTGATTAACCACTAGTTGCGAATCACTTTTAATTATAATCTGATTTATGCCAAGCTCGCGTGCCAATTCTAGACCTGCAATCATAGCCTCATACTCTGCTTCATTGCTAGTTATGGAGTGGCATTTAATAGCTTGTCGAATGGTTTCACCCGTAGATGGTACCAAGACAATCCCTAAACCTGTACCTTTTACATTAGATGAGCCATTAGTGAATAAAGTCCAAGTTCTCGGATTAGCTCCATTGAATACCTGTAATTCTTTTTCTGCTTCTAATTGCATCCCCTGGCTAAAATCAGCCACGGAATCAGCTAACACTTGTGATTTTATAGCAGTTCTAGGTTGGTATGTGATTTTGTATTCACTTAACTCTATTGCCCACTTAGCTAACCTACCTAATAACTCATGCTTATGTAATATATTACGTAAAGGGTAGGCATTTACTATAGCAATAAGATGACACTGAAAGTAAGGTCTTAACTTTCTAGATGCCATGATTAATGCAAGTGCAAGTTTTTCTAATTGAGGATACCGCGACTCTGCATCTAACAAAGATTTACTAACTTAATAAATAGGGGATTGTTTACCTTGTTCTTCTCGGACCAAAACAGCGCTTACCGCAACTTCCGAAACAACAATGTAAATGAGTAGTCTTTCCCCAGCCTTTGGTTTTGCCAGCAAAAGTGGATTTGATAAGTATGTTTTCAAATTCCTGAGTGCCTATTGACATTCCTCATTCCATTCAAAATGATCCTGCTTCTTAAGGGCTGAGAAGAATTTAAAACACTTCTCTGATGATTTAGAAATGAATCTTCCCAAGGCTACAATTCTCCCTGTTAATCTTTGAACTTCTTTCTTGTTTGAAAGTATATCAGAGATTTTTTCAATGGCCTTAATCTGTGCAAGATTCACTTCAACACCACAGTTAGAAACAAGAAAACCCAAAAACTTACCTGATGCAACACCAAATGCATATTTTTTGGGATTTAACTTCATATTAAATTTGCGCAAAATTGAAAATGTGTCAGATAAGTGTGATACGTGATCTTAGAATACTGAGTTTTAACAAGCATATCATCTATATATACCTCCATAGTTTTTCCTAAATGCTCTTGAAACATTTTGGTAACTAACCTCTGATACGTTGCACCTGTATTCTTTAGACCAAAGGGCATTACTTTATAATAGTAAGTCCCCCTGTCTGTTATGAATGGAGTTTTTTCTTCATCTCCCGGATCCATTTTAATCTGATTATAACCTGAATATGCATCTAAAAACTTAATGGTTTGTGACCTGCAGTTGCATCAATCAATTGATCTATGTGTGGTAGTGGAAAAGAATCTTTAGGGAAGGCTTTATTAAGATCTGTGTAATCTACACAAACCCGCCACTTATCGTTCTTCTTTGGAACTACAACAGTGTTATCTAACCAGTTAGGATACTTTACCTCACAAATGGAACCAATTTTTAGCAATTTTTGGACTTCTTCTTGAATCACCCGATTCTTGAAAGTTCCTTTCTTTCTTTTCTTTTGCTTGATAGGAGGGTATGATGGATCTTCATTTAGTTTATGAGTCATCACCTCCGGTGGTATTCCTGTCATGTAAGAGTGGGACCAAGCAAAGCAGTCCACGTTAGTTTTTAAAAATCCAATTAACTTACCTCTCATACCTTGGCTAAGATTGGCTCCAACATAGACTTTTTTATCAGGCCATTGAGCAAATAGCACGACAGGCTCTAATTCCTCTATTGTTGTTTTGATATTTTCATTCTCTTCTGGTTCTTGAATGGTATCAGGCCATGAATCTACATCTGTTTGCCCTTGTTCAGTTGAGGTTTGTGTTGTGGTGTCCTCAAATGCCTTCTGTGATTACTATTTACCTTCATTTCTCGTTCTTGTATCTGCAACAGAGTTGATAGCCCTGGCTGTATGTTGATCTCCACGAATTTGACAGATTTCCCATGGCGATGGAAATTTAATAACTTGATGTAATGTTGAAGGAACAACATTCATTTCGTGGATCCATGGTCTCCCAAAAATCATGTTGTAAGCCATCTCCATATCTACCACCTGGAACTTTGTATCTTTGACGACTCCTTCAGCGAATGTGGTGAGTGTTACCTCTCCTTTAGTAAGGAAACTAGAATTATCAAATCCAGATAGAGTATGCGCCTTTGGTATCACTTTATCTTCATCTTGCATCTCACGTAATACTCTTAGCAAAATAATGTTCACAGAACTACCTGGATCAATCAAAACTCGTTTCACATTAGTATCATGTATAATTAAAGATATTACTAGTGCGTCGTTATGAGGGGTTAATACACCATCTGCATCTGTGTCATTGAATGTAATGTTGTCTTCCTCTAAAACATGTCGCACCTGTTTCCCTTGGGTAATTGTTACTTTTGAAATTTTGTTAGCTGCAGTATATGATATACCATTAACATCTTCACCCCCACTTATAACGTTGATAGTTCTTTTGGGAGAAGGTGGTTTTGGAGGCTCCTGCCTGTTCTTCATGTAAGCTTGCTTGCCTTTCTCACTGAACAACTCAGTAAGATATCCTTGTTTTAATAAATGATCAACTTCACTTTGTAAAAATCTGCAATCTGTTGTTTTATGTCCGTGGTCATTATGAAACTCGCACCAATGGTCAGGGTTGCGCCTGTTTGGATTCGATCTCATTTCCTTTGGCCATTGAACCTTATCTCCCATGCTTCTCAAAACGGCTACGAGCTCGGAGGTGCTGACGTTAAAGTTGTAACCACCGAATCACGCTTTTAAATTTCTATTATCATCTCGTGACTCATAGTTGTTTCGCTCGTTCCTGAATCTTGATGAAGAACCTGATTCTCTGTTTCTTGATCTGTGATCGTACCTTTGATTATCCTGCTTTGACCGTGAGTCCTTTCCCGCAAGTCCCATGTAAGGCTCATACCTATTTTTACCAGATCTTTTTTCGGTCTTCGCACGTCTCGAACTTACCTTTTCTTCTTTTTGAAATCGTAGAACAGTATCTTCCTCAATCCTCAGCTTTGTGCTATACCTATTATAAACATCATTCCACGTTGTAGCTGGGAATTTTCGAAGGCTTTGCTTGAGTCTCCTCGTAGCTTTCGAGTTTTTTTCATTCAAATTACTTGTGAAAGCTATAGCTGCCCAATTGTCAGGTACACGTGGCAATGTCATTCTTTCACGTTGAAATCTGTCCATGAATTCTCTAAGCAGTTCTGAGTCCCCTTGCTTGATTTTGAAAATATCCTCCATTCTTTTCACTACTGTTTGAGCTCCCGAGTGTGCTTTAATGAAAGAATCTGCAAGCTCAGCAAAAGAATTTATAGAATTTTTGGGTAAAAGAGAATACCATGTAAGCGCTCCTTTGGTGAGCGTTTCACCAATTTTTTTTGACTAATACTGATTCAATCTCCTGCTTAGTCAAATCGTTGCCTTTTACGCCCGTTGTGAATGCAGTCACGTGATCTCGTAGGTCTGTTGTTCCATCATATTTTGGAATATCAGGCATTTTGAACTTTTTTGGAATTGGGAGTGGAGCAGCACTTGGCTTCCAGGGTTGTTGTGAATATCTATCCATATCTACCCCTTTGATTATGGGTGGCACCCAGGTATCTGCTCTATGCGCTCACTTTGCTCCTAGAGCTGTTTCTGCAAGGTTAGTACTAAATTTTGTAAATCAGAATTAATTACATTACCTGGTTCTCTCTCATGTGATTCTCTGGGAGTTGCATCGTTGCCTGAGTTAACTAGCTCGGAACGAGGGTTTACCAAAGTGTTATTAATTGGAGTAGGTATGGGTGTTGCAACAGGTAACTGGTTAACAAGTCCCTCAACAGCTTTGTTGACCTGAGCAACAATTAATTTCTGCAAAGCTTCATCAACAACTTCAACATTTTCGAATTGAGAATGCTCATTTATTTGAGACCCATCAGGAGTACCCTCACGAGATTGCCGTGGAGAGTCTCGTGGAGTAGGAACTTGAGTGTTAATATTCTATGGATCTACCCGATTTTGTTGGTTCTCTTGGTTTTCTTGAGTGTTGTCATTGTTGTTCGACATAATTGATGCAACAAGGAAAGTTAAGTGAAAAGAAAATAGATTATCAGTTTTCCGGTAACGGAACCAATTTATTTAACCAAAAAATGAAATTTTAGTCAAAGCTAGAATTTAGAAGAACACAGGTTACTGATAATCAAAAGAATGTATAAAAGAAAGTAAAAGTAGCAAGAGAGTAATCAAGAGAAAAACAAGTAAACCAAAGTTTATTCCAATAGTGTATTTTTACAATTAATCAGATATCTCCCTTTTATAGATATCTTGGAGATATACGTTTTGCCCAAATCATAATGAGGCTATTATGAGTAATTAAAGACATTGAATGCTACGTTACATAATCATTATATTCAATACAAATTCTCTAACGTATTTCACATTTAATGCCTATTAAATGCCGTATTTGCACTCTTTTCTATTGTTAGATTCATTCCTTTTGATTCTCGGACATAAATGACTTAGATAGGTATGGGCGCTGAGTTATTTGAATAACTGCCCATGCCTCTTCCTCTGCCATTTGCTCGTATTTGTTGCGACTCGTGCCTCTTGGCTAGTTGTAATTCTTTGACCATTTGACCAGTCTACGTGTCTCGACACGTCACCTTTATATTTAAATACAATTTTTCCCAATACAGATAGTCCCCCCACTTTCCATTTATTCATCAGTTGAATATTTGGGAAGTAGATTTCATTAAACGAAAATTTTTGTCACCATTAATGCTATGACAAAATTGACGCTTCACACACGAAAATTTGGCTTCAGGTATTATTTGAACGAATCAACTCCGAACTTCCAAAAATTCAGTTCTGACTATGCGTACAAGTCATAATACATGAAGTGAAGTTGCTCATGGCCTCAAACTGTTGTACGATGCGTAGAGCTCAAAACGACCGGTCGGATGGTTACATTCTCTCCCACTTAAACATATGTTCGTCCTTGAACGTGCTGAGAACTGCGCTGGAGCTGTCCGAAATCATTGCTTAATAACTCGAGCACCTACCCGTGCTACCACAACTCAGCTGGGCACCCTAGCTCGATCAATCTTAAGATATCCTTTTTCACTTAAGCAAATAAGCCTTGGAGCCCAATTCCAACATCCGGAATTCTCTGCCAAGTCTGTTTCCAACATACGAACACCGTATCAATCACCACACAATGTACCAGATCATGACTGCATACCTTTGCTGAATTTACACCTTGCACCGCTTTATTCACAGAACCACAATAACATTCTCTGAGCATAATAGTCAAAATTCCACGAACCTGATGCTCCCATTGCACCTCATGACATGCATAGGCCTTGCTCTAACTCTTACAATACCGCCACGACGGAAGAGATGTGTATAAATTCATAACCAACTGCTAAGTCAACAAATCATTAGGTCTATACTCCTGACAAGATCCACCACCTCATTCTGAACCAAATAGTGGTCTTTGCTCCTTAATGTACTTCATATAATCAGATTGCACTGATCCTAAATACAATGATCTCGTCTCACCCAGTATGAACTGCTCAGGCAATAGCCACCCCGGACATGCTCAAAAGTCTCATATGATGCCACAATATGCTAATAGGCTACCAATTCGAACGTGATACAAAAGGAAAACGAACTCTAGAAGGGACTACTCAACTCACACAGCTAATACGAGTTTTCCTCAGAAAAATAGGAAACAAAATACATAAAAATAGATATAGGGAACTGTACTCAACATCACACTATTGCGGTGCGCAACTCGATCCAAACAACATACCCATGGCGGCGTGCCACCCGATCTACACATAAAATTCACTTAAGGAGATACACACCAAGCTAGATATCTCATTACAACAAAATACCGAATATCGGTCACAAGCACGCTAAGTGCATAATACCATCTCTGGGGAGACATATAGCGCCACAAGCTACAAAACCTAAGCACAACTGAGGTGCGATATACGATCTGAATCTCGAGATCCATACTGCTCGTATAATATCATCTCTACACGGAACCTCAACACATAAGAAATTCACCAAGCCATCTCATAACTCATACGGTGCAATATATCATTACATGAAATAGCTGACGACGAAATAACACCCCGACTACTATTCCATAAGGAGCGCATTGCTGAAATGAACACATTTGTCCTGATATAGAGCCCATATTCACATTTAAATCCATCCACAGACCTCAAGTTGATTCTAATCATACTGAACTAGGTTAATAACCTTTCAAAGTTCCATAATAATCCCCTTTTTCTCATAACACACAAGAACAACCATCATAACCGGAGTAATCCTCTATAGTCCACCACCCAATAAACCGAGTGACCTCCAGGCATCAACTCTCAATCTAGCGACATCACCACAATCTTCATACTTGGTTTAGCTTTTCAATCAATCAAGTGGCTACATGCCAAACTTATACAACCTTCTCGTGGGGTACGCTCCCACAACCTTCCGTAACAGATAATAGGTCTGTACATCCAAACCACCGGCCGCACTAATGCTGAAAAGCGATCAAGAATCCTTAACGAGGGTGCAAAGCCTTTTTCACACAACACCGATGTCAGGTGACACTGAAAACAATACCAACTTACTTTAAACATCGAAACTCCTTTCCTGCTCATCCGAGCTCGTGACATCCTTGTCAACACCGAACTGCAACCTTGACCCTCACTTCAAATTCCATACCACTCACTGCACCCAACATGCCAATATACGATAGAACAAGATTTTTTTCACCATAACCCCGGAACCACTGACAGATTAACATTACATCATATAAGAACTTTTCACTTAACTTACTTCAGGAGAACCATAGCAACACACAGGTGAATTCTCATAGCCGTAGAATATGCAAATCTCTAAGTAGTGGTCTAAGCCACCATAGCCCTTCCGGGATCCGCCTACACATAACATGCCATAATGGTAGGATACTTCTGAATAACACCAATTACGGCGGCCGACAGGCCTTACACGTACCGTCACAAATCA